>NC_137818.1:50513913-50588913 GCF_963921795.1 Nannobrachium achirus
TACAGTATTGTCCATAAAAGATATACAGAGGCCTCCATATAATGATATTATACGGACATAATAGGGACAACGACTAACAGATACAGAGATCTCCTTGTATGGGCACATAAACATGTCCATATATGGGCAATTACTGATCATGGATCTCCATAAAATGGACAGACAGAAGGGGAACAACGGGTACAGTGTCAAAGCCCCTGGCAATATGACTCAGTCAGAGCTCAGACATATTGGTCTGATCGGAGTTTTGACAGAGGTGTGAGGGCAAACTCTAGATGTGAGGGCCACGTTGCTGCTCCAACCTCTAGTAGGCCTAGTCTTCTTCATATAGCCTAATAATCGCTCATCACTAATGCTCATGATAATCTACTTGGTCTGTGTCTCAAATATGGGCTGTGGACAGTTCAGAAACCAAACCCTGTGATATAATATATAGGCAGGTTTGGCTAAAACAGTGAGGTGGTCTTTTAACTGATTTTAATCACAGGGTGCTTCATCGGTGACAAATCTAAGTGTGGTCATATGAGGCCATCTTGTGGCCAAATTGAGGTTGTTTTAATAAAGATAAGTCTATGTTAAATAACTAGCCTATAGATTCATCAATTTTTAGTAAACCGAAAACGCATTGTCAGGGGAAAATTTACTTTGGGAGTGTCAATGAGAGTACCGTATAGCCTATATTTTTCATAATCACTATAATATATTTTGCCAAAATTGATGAGGGGGGAGAGAGAGAGAGAGAGAGAAGCCCGTGAGAGTGAGAGAGACATGCATAGGCCTACACAGACAGACAGACAGACAGACAGACAGACAGACAGACAGACAGACAGACAGACAGACAGACAGACAGACAGACAGACAGACAGACAGACAGACAGACAGACATTGATTGATTGATTGATTGATTGATTGATTGAAGACTTTATTAGAAGTTTGCATAGGAAAAGGTACAGTTTCATGACGGTACAGTTCACTACAAGGTCTACTAAAAAGGAGATCCATGAAAAGACTAATATTCCACTGGAAACCATTAAAGTATCTCATATAACATTGAATGACAGACAAATAGAACACAGTACTATGCAGTAGATAGGCTAGATATGTAAAGAAAAACAAAAAAGAAAACAGTAAGTCTAAACAAACAGTACAGACAGACAGACAGACAGACAGACAGACAGACAGACAGACAGACAGAGAAAGAGAGAGAGAAGCCCAGTGCGCACGCGCCGGGCTCATACGGGTGCCCGTAAAAACCTTATTATTATAGCTCTATGGTAAAAACACACACATATAGGTGAAGTATACGAGGCCAGACGCATGAATAGATACCGAGAAGGGAAGAAGGAGCTGAGTAAATCTGTGTGTCTAACTTTTGATGAGGAGCTGCCTGAAAGGGTTTTCATTGAGTATGTGTGTTACCGAGTCAGGCCCTATGAGTGTTGCCAGGATTTCGGGCATGTCGCTGCCGTCTGCAGAGGAGACCGCACATGCGGCAGATGTGGAGATAAAGAGTGCAAGAAAAGGCAATGTGAACAACAGCAAGTGCCGGTCAAATGCAGTAACTGTGCAGGAAAACACCATGCAGGAGCAGCAGAATGCCCCAAAAGAGTCATGGAAGCGAATGTGGAAAGGATCAGGAAGGAAGAAAGAGTGTCGTATGCGGAAGCGGTGAAGAGACTGGAGAAGAATGGAACCGAGCAAAGGAAACCAGTTGAAAAAGTGATCAGTACAGACCAAAGTATCTGCCTAGATAAAAAGAGATTCCTTGCTTTTATAGCAATGGTTATTAACTGTGCTGTAGAAATACAAAGTAAATCAGAAAGAATAAAGATGATTCTCGATGCTGCAACAAGATTCTTGGACATTGTGGATATCAGTGGAGAAGACTTGGATGACACTCTGAGAGGTAACAGGTAGAGTCGCCGAAATGAAGCTCGCCGAGAAACGGGGGGTGCGTTCGGAAATGCACACCGAGTGTGGCAACGGAGCGCTTTTTCAGCCTGAACTCTGAAGGTAAACTTTCTGAAAAGCAGCAGTTGCTAACCTAATGTTGCTATTGATGTTTATAAACTAGGGTAAATTATGGTTATAGTCTTAATCTCACAGTATCATAAATGTTAATGCTAGCAACAACAAACATGTAAAGTAGGACACACAATCACAGTATGCCTTCTTCAGTATCAACATGAATTAATATTCTAATATTCTATTATAATTTACCCTCGTTTATAAACATCAATAGCAACGTTAGGTTAGCAACTGCTGCTTTTCAGAAAGTTTACCTTCAGAGTTCAGACTGAAAAAGCGCACCGTTGCCCCACCCGGTGTGCATTTCCGAACGCACCCCCCGTTTCTCGGCGAGCTTCATTTCGGCGACTCTACTGGTATTCCTCTGAGAGGGGGGTTTGCCTCAACTCAGAAAGTGTCTGAATAGAACGGACAATAATGCATGGGATTTTTTGGGATGGGACACTATATCGTGCACAGAGACTGAAATATTATTATTGTAGTAGATATCAACTTTATACTGTAGGTGGCGGTATGCACCATTTAGGTAGTAATCCGCCATTAAACCAAAAGAAGAAGAAGAAGAAAAAACACACACAGGCACGCACGCACACACACACACACACACACACACACACACACACAGCTAAGCGTTAGCAACAGTAGCAGCTACCCGTTCTTCTTACAGGCATGCTGCCTGCAACAGTAGTTGTGCGATAAACAGGGATATTATCAAGACGGAAGAGGCGCGTGGCAGGTAGAGTTGGATCTTCGACTCTTCGGTCATAATAATGTAATGACCGTCTTGGAGTTCAAAGTAGCCTAGTCTTTGCACTTTCTCACTTGTCGTGGTCCGTAGCCTGAACGTTTAGAATGGTACCTATACTACCTACGGACTCCGTTGGAGTCCATAGCATATAGGTACCATTCTAAACGATCAGATTGTAAATATAAAGTGCTTACCCGATGGCCACGGATGTTTAGAATTATGTACGGCCCCCTTAATTCAATTTAATTCAGTTGTGAGAGACCAGCTGGGTGCTATATCAATGCATCCCTGTTGCTCAATTAATATATAAATATAATAGACTCTGTCACCCCATTAGTAGGGAGAAACAAGTGCAAACAATTGCCAAATTGTTAGGCTTTGATTGATTGATTGAAGACTTTATTAGAAGTTTGCATAGGAAAAGGTACAGTTTCATGACGGTACAGTTCACTGGTACAATGAAAAGACTAAGCTTTTTTCCACAGGAACCCATTAAAGTATCTCATATAACATTGAATGACAGACGAATAGAACACAGTACTATGCAGTAGATATGTAAGGAAGATAAAATGAAAGAACAACAAAATAAAGAAAACAGTAAGTCTAAACAAACAGAAATTATATACAAAGAAGGGGCAGGGGATGGTAGGGCTGAGCTAGCCGCAAATTGCAACGCTAGATTTTTTTATACTCGGATGAATCTAGGGTTGCAATACCTCCCATAGGGATCCAATGCATCAAAACGTTTCTTTGCTATCTGATTGTATTAAACGACTTCAAACTCACCAATATTGTGGCTCTATGGAAAGCTTGGAATTTACTCTTGCTATCTGCAAAGTGTTTGTTTCTGAAAAATCCACCGTGGAATTGTTATGATGTTATTTTCTGTCAAGAAATCCGAGAAGACATGTTTTTTTTCAAAGTCTTGAACTTCGGAAGCGCTCGTCTTCTATAACACCACGTCCCGCTGCCTCCTGCATTAGGCTATGTGACAGAACCACCTGGTACACAGGACTGCTGAGTGACTTCCCACGAGCGCTTCCAAACTCCAGCACTTAGAAAAAATAATCACCCGAAATGAATTTCTTGACAGAAAATAAAATCATAACAATTCCACGGTGGATTTTTCAGAAACAAACACTTTGCAGATAGCAGGAGTAAATTCCAAGCTTTCCATAGAGCCACAACATTAGTGAGTTTGAAGTCGTTTAATACAATCAGATAGCAAAGAAACGTTTTGATGCATTGGATCCCTATGGGAGGTATTGCAACCCTAGATTCATCCAAGTATAAAAAATCTAGTGTTGCAATTTGCGGCTAGGGCTGAGCTAGGATTGTTTTTTTACCAGTTGCGAACGGCTGCTGCCTGTAAGGCCGCGCTAACACATCTGCGTCATCTTATCGTCTGAGAATGGCCACTGGGGGTGCCGTACTAATGCATTGTCAATGGAAGGTTGTTTGGTTTTTTGTCGTTGCCGTGTCTCTAGCTCAACCGCAGCCAGTACGCTCTTGAAGAGACACGGCAACGACAAAACACCAAACAACCTTGCATTGAGAATGCATTAGTACGGCGCCCCCAGTGGCCATTCTCAGACGATAAGATGATGATGCGTGACGCAGATGTCTGTACGGCGCCTAAGGCCGGACTCACACATGTGTGTCACGCATCGAATCTTATCGTCTGAGAATGGCCACTGGGGGCGCAGTACTAATGCATTGTCAATGCAAGGTTGTTTGGTTTTGTGTCTCAAGCTCAACCGCAGCCTGTCTTTTGGCCAAGAGACACGGTAACGACAAAACACCAAACAACCTTCCATTGAGAATGCATTAGTACGGCGCCTCCAGTGGCCATTCTCAGACGATTTCACGCAGATGTCTGTACGGCGCCTAAGTGGTTTTTCAGGGCAATTTTAAAGGATGCTAGTGATCCACACTCCTGTATGGCCTTCGGTAAGGCTTTCCACAGGAGAATCCAGGAGATGTATTTTTTAGGGGGTGCGGGGAACTCCCCAACAGGGGTCTGGTGGTCCTCCCCCCAAAACTTCTTAACAGATATATTTTCCTGTGTCTGTTAAATTTTGTGCATGTTTGATACTTTTATCAGGCTTGCTTTACTAGCATGGGTATAATTTCAGCCTTAAAATGCCAAATGTAGGTGTACAAATTTGATGACTGAAGCAAAGTAAGACATCCTTAATAATGACTTGGCTAATACGACAAATATGCCTTAATACATTATAATTGTGCTCATTATAATACATTATAATCGCAAGTTGATGATGTCATCAATGTTGTGTCATTTTTATGGCAAGCATGTGCAAAATAAAACACAATCATATTAACCATAGGAAGTATTACGTTTGTTTTTATTTGCCACATGCATGCCATAAATTCCATAGGGATAGATCACAAAGTACATTTATCACATCAACTTGCGACGGGCATTTCCCCTATTGAGTGAAAGATTAGCTATTTCTAGAAGAAATAAAATAATTAAAGGTATTTTTAATTTTACATTGTATTTATAGAGGACAACTATAATGTATTAAGGCATTTTTGTCGTATTAGCCAGGGATTCTTTTAAGCCTAGAATCAAGCCATCCAGGATCCTGGCGAATCATGACCATAAAACCTTTGACTCTTTGAGATGAAGGGAGAGTGTTTTCTGCAGGTCTTTCAGTCCGAGTGTATCAAAGGGTGTGTTCGGAAATGAGTGCCTAAACCCAACCCTAATCCTAACCCTAACCTCAGTAAGACTATGCTTAAACCCAACCGTAATCCTAGCCTCAGTAAAACTATGCCTAAAACTAACCCCAACCCTAACCACACCCGGTGCGCATTTCCGAACGCACCCTTTGATACACTGGGGCTGAAAGACCTGCAGAAAATACTCTCCCGTGAAAAGAAAACCTGTAAAACCGCTAAACAAAGGGTATTTATTAAATGTCATATAATTAAACATTCACATACATATTTATTAATGCGCCACATTTCTCTCTATTCCAGACCAGTCTGTGGAGTCCAGCCAGCAGTGAAGATGAGTTCTCCTGTGACAGCTATCACTGCTTCTATTAAACAGGAACCGGCTGAAGTTGAGGTTGAAGTCGAAGACCACCAGGACCTGGTGTTAGGATTAACAACAGGTCAGATAAGACTCAGAAACAAAACGAAAGAGTGAAGGGGAGAGAAAGAGAACTCGACGGAGAGAGTTGAGAGACAGAGGGCCAGAGAAATGCAGATTGCTGATAGATGCATGCATTGCATGGTGTGAACAACTTTGCATGAGAAAACATATGCTAACATTGACAAACCAAAAGTGGAAGGTAATCTCGCTCTCAGTTTACTACTACTCGGTTAATTTTAAGGGAACCACATGGCATGGTCACCGCGATGGCGGCGTGGCGCCACCTGGAGGTGTTTTTTTTTTCTTTCTTTTTTTCCGCTCAGGCTTTTTAGGGCTTCGGGCCTAAAATGATAGTACTTGTTAGGGCTGGGCTGGGCCTTGGGCCGGCCCGGTCGGGCCCAGTTAGGGTAGGGCCTTAATTGTCAGGCCTGTTGAGAACTCTACAACACACACACACACACACACACACACACACACACACTCATGTTTTGCATGTTTTTCTGTGTCTATACACACACTTCTATCTTCATTTCTCAGCTCAGCGGCAGCTGCGGCATGCTCATGCTCAATGGCTGGAGAGACACAACGGCGGCACCTGTACTCAATTGCTCCCATTAACCCTATAATACATTGTATTCACTACTACACTGACATATTCACATTTACTGCTTAAATAGCAGCACACATGATTTCTTACATTACATATATATCATTACTTCTCATTAAAGTACCTCATATCTATCTACAGTTCTCAGCTCAACGGCTGTAGAAACCATGGCAGGCTCAATGGAGTCGGCAGATGCCACATTTAATATGTGGCCTTCACTACATTCAGTGGCGTATCCAGGAATGAGAGTCGGGGTAGGCGTAATCCCAGCCGAAATGCCAGCGAAGTGCCAGCCCCGAAATGCCGTAATGCTTGTCATCCAGGATGGAAAATAAAAGAAGTGGAAGTCTAGCATGAGTGAGAGGATAAGCCCCAGTGTTTGTATGTGTCTACAGGACTGCATGAGGCAGATCGCCCCCCGCTACCCCCGCCTCCCCGTTTCTCGCTCGCAGACCACGCCCCTGACCGTCGCGATTGGCCGGCTGTACTCGGCTGCAGTATGCAGTTTATAGCTTCATGTTTGGGGTTTATTTTCAGACAACACAGTGTGACTGCAGGGCCAATTTTGGGAAGAGAGAGAGAGAAGGGGAAAAAAAAACGTCTGGAGACTCCCAAGTAGCCAGCATGGGAAAAGTAGTCTCCTAAATGTATTTCTAAAAAGTAAAGGCTACCAATAGCAAGTCTGTACTAGTCCAACTTTGATCGGCTGGTCCAAATATCCAGGCTATTTTGAGTTTATTTTATTATTTTTTTTTTCATTCAAAGGACCAACTGTGGGAAGCGCTGTCTTTTTTGAGCGAGGGTCGCATTTTATCAGTGGATGGAAATAGAGATATTGTCATTTTCATTTTTTTCATTTTCATTTTCAGACAACACAGTGTGACATAAACAATTAACCTATTACAAGATATAGGCCTAGGAGAACAAGGCCAATTTTGGGAAGAGAGAGAGAGGGGAAAAAACTTCTGGAGACTGATGCTCTGATTCAGGTTGTGATTTTGATTCACTGAATCAAACGCCAATTTTGATTACTTTCGGTTTGAATCGAAAATTGTCACAGCCTTACTCTATACCCACACTATCTTCCTTTCTCAGCTCAGCGCAGCTTCCACTCATAACTGCTCATTCAACTACCTCGCATCCAGCTATCTTCAATTCGCAGCTCCGGCCGGCGAAACGTAATTCTAATTAGCGTTCATACTTACATTTGTTAATAAGCACTCAGATTAGTTGTGCCACATGGAATGCCATGTGCCGGTCCCATAATTGACTCATAGTTTTTATTTTTTCCTAACGTAACGAACGAACAAACCTAGGAATGTTCGGTTACAGCCTTACTACACTGACAGCTTCACATTTATACAAAAACAACAGCACACATTATTTCTCACATAGAGTGCATATGCAACATTACTGCTCATTCAAGTATCTCACCTCCAATTATCTACACTTCTCAGCTGAACGGCTGGAAAAACGACGACAGGCAGAGAGACGGCACCGCTCATTGGAAACTGCAGAAGCCAAAGGTACTGTTTTTCCAACGACTGTAATACTCACTACAATGACATATTCACATCTGTTACATCAATAAAAAAACACCAGCACACTTCAGTTCTTACATATACATTGTTACTGACAACTCACGTACAGTACCTCACATCCAACTATCTTCACCTCTCAGCTCAACGACGCCAAAAACGACGCCAGACACAGTCAGTGGAGGCGCTAGATGCGAGAGGTAATTAATCAGGTTTCCCCATTAACCATTTAATACATTGCCTTCACTACATTGACATTGATTTTGACTACATCAACACAAATACACATTACTGCTTACATAGATTACGTACATATTACTGCTCATTCAAGTACCTCACTTCCAACCTTCTCAGCTCAACGGCTGGAAAAAGTACGGCTGGCAAAGAGACAGAGACTGTCATTGGAAACGGCAGAGACCACAGGTAACTGTTCTCCCATTAACCATTTAATGATATTTACTAAATCAACACAATAACACAAACATACATTACTTTTTACATAGATTACGTATACTATATATCATACTGTTCATACAAGTACCTCACATCACACCGTCTTCACTTTTCAGCTCAACGGTTGCAGAAACGACGCGAGGCAGCAAGACACAAACGATCATTGGAAACTGCAGACGCCAGAGGTGACTATACTTTCCCATTGACTCTGTTATACATTGCCTTCAATACACTGACATCTTCACATTTATTACCTCTATACAAATACAACAACACCACACATTACTTCTTACACAGATTACATATTAGCCGGGGATCCAGTCCCTCAAAATGGGAGAGGACCTGTGATGTTCTGCCGCACTTTTTATTTCTGTTTTATCTATTAGTTTGGTCATTAAGGTCCACAGAATGAGAGGCCTGCTCTGCCGGAAACATCGCGCAAAAAGGTTATGGCCATTTGTATATTCACTGTCCCATTGACTCCACTAGAAATATTAAAAAAATAAAATAAATCTGCTTTAAGTAGCATGCGAGGGGTCAAACTAGGGGTTCTTCATCATTCTGAATCCATTGCAAGCATTTGTTTTGCATGAAACACTTTCCTTGGGCAACATTATGGCCACCCAAAACTGTGAAAAGTGGAAAAAAAGTGATGACTCATCACTTTTCACAGATTTTTGGGGCCAATATTTTGCCCAAGGAATGTTTGACCCCTCACATGCTTTTTCGGACGGTTCTAAATTCCGAAGGTTCTATATTCCGAAAATGGGCTCCGTGGGCCCAGGGTTCATTGTTCCGACAGCCCATTGGTCCGAACATTGAATTCCATTGTTCCGAAGGTTCTTTGTTTCCGAAATCACCGGGGTTTCATTGGGCCAGCGATGTCAATCGGCGCTCTCCCATGGTGCCGGTGCCGCCGAAATGAGCACAAAAAAAAAGAACCTCGGCAGTCACCAATGACTGAAAGCCCTTTACCCTGTTTAAATCCATCCGATCTGATCGTGGGTATTGTGCCTTCGCCTCTGTTGCGCGGCAGTGGCGGCACGCCTCGATCAGCAGGATGCGCAAAATAAAAGAAAAAAAGATCTGTAAGTGGTCGACTCTCCTTAGCCCATAATGACCGCTATTGTGGCGATATCGCCAACGTTCCCACTGGGCACGACTCTTTATGCATATTATAGACATGGCAAGGTTCATAAGTTGACGCATTTGGAGCTGAATTATCAGTTAATATGCAGCTATTTGTTTAAAAAAGTACACAATGCGACATAGCTCTCGATCTATATGGTCCCCATTTTCTAAGGGTTTCATTTTATTTTGACAATTGCTTTGCCCAATAAAGCTCCTTTGAATACCAATACCCCCTTCTGTTTGACGTTTCTTTAAGCGTGGCTGTGGGTCGCTATAGCCTTCGGGTTTCATGCAAACTCCAAATAATGTAATGGCCCATTGACCACGCACAGTGTGTCCTTGCTAATAGCAAGTTGCTATGATTTTAAATAAAACACGTTTCTACTTTACACTGAGCTACCTTGGATCCTTTAAAAGATCTCCTCATTATTTCACTCTTTTGAAACGCACGGCACCGTAAATTAACTTGGAACGTTTGTCCTGTAACTAGCAGCGCTTTTTCATCTTATCACATAACGTAGTCTTACCATCTGATGAGGCTGAAGTGGCCTATGGATGAAATCTAGGCCTATCGTGTCTCCATATTAGCCGGTAAAGGTGAGTTAGCAATTGTTCAGTATAGGGTTTATATGATATCATTTATATATTCAATAATATATTTTATTAGCCCCTGGTTGCGAGTTTGAATCTCATAATTTAACCTCTTATTTACGTGCCCATTTATAACGCGCAGTGGATCCATCGCACTCAGGCTACTATTATAATCTATATGCTGCAGATTGAATAATCATGGTATATAAAGTGACAACGTATACTTTGTCAAACCTATTATTAACCAAATCTTTTACTATACGTTTTATAGATCAGGATATAGAATGTAGGCCTATATAATATAATGTCTATATGAATAGCATCTTCAGGGGACGCCTCGCTGCCAGCTTGGGCACAGAATTTGGAAAGCTCCTTCATACACAGACAAACGTGTGAAATGTTAATAAAGTATATAGGCCTATAGGATATGCACATCCGTTTCTTGTTAGGCGGATTTGTGGACTAAATCTGCAGCATATAGATTATAATAGTAGCCTGAGTTGGAAACATGCACGCATAGATAAAAACTAGTGTATTTTGCATTATCTTGCATTAGGCCCTGTGACTTGAGCAGAGAGAAATACCATACAAATCTTTCGCAGAAGGCGCAACAAGTCTCACGTGACTTATTATATATCACGTCATCACTCCTCAAAATGGACAGATCTATAAAGCTAACAACGGGTCATGTACGCATTGCCTTGACAACTTGTAGATCAGCTTATTTTGGCAAGCAAGTCTCTCATGCAATGGATCCACTGCGCGTCTGGCCACATTCTCATAATTTGGTTTAGTCGTGCGAATGGGAGGGGTGAAGTTGCCACATTCTTGCATATTTAATTGATACGTTTGCGCTCACACACATTGTCATCCGAAACAAGGAATGCTGAGTCCACGTCTGTCCACGGGACATGTATGTATCCAAGCTGCATAATAATGCCTCCTCCATCTCCCTGTGTTTATTAATTCTTCAAGTTCAACTCACAACGTAACCACAGGACCACCGCAAATATTTATCTGCGGTCGACGGTCGTAAACGGGCGATCAAAAAAATAAAACCATGCGGCGGCGGGAGGGACTCGCAAAATCTACCAGCAATAAACCAGACAGCAAATAGGCCTACTTTAGCAAGATATGAATATCTACGAAGAGGACAGCGTCAACGTGTGTCTCTCTCTCTCTCTCTCTCTCTCTCTCTCTCTGCCCCTCGTCTTGCCCTCCGCTGGCTCCCTCTCTGCGCCGTAAAGCGTCTCCATTTGGACATGATTTGGCACAGAGAGCAAGAGAGAGAGCGCGCGCGCGAGTAAGGGCGAGAGACCCACACATCGGCATTATATTAGGCCTATAGCCTATATATGATATACAAGTGACTCCAGTGGCACTTTCCTTTCATCTAACTGTGAGCAACTCCTGACAAATAATACACTATGTGCGATCGAGGGAGCGGTGATCAGAAATTAAATCAATGAGGGGAGGAGGCGGCCAGAATGGTCAGAAATCTAATGAGAGCGGACGGTCTGGAGGGGGATTTAACCTTTTATAAATAACTATGGATTTAACCCGCACATGGCTCTATATATTGCCTGTATTTGAGACGGATGGATTCACACCAACAGTGAAGCGTTTGCTGTAGCGAATCGAAACCACCGTTTTTTTTGTGGATTTGCATTAGTTTCTTTGATTCGAAAAAGAATACGGATGTGTCTTCACACATGCCCAGACGTTGTGTATTTTCCGACAATACGTTAGAGGATTCGTTTTAATCGCAATAAAACGTGCCTGTGTGAATGCCGCCGTAAATGGGCACGTATAAATAAGAGGTTAAATTATGAGATTCAACCTCGCAACCAGGGGCTAATAAAATATATTATTGAATATATACATGATTCCTTATACTGAACAATTGCTCACTCACCTTTACCGGCTAATATGGAGACACGATAGGCCTAGATTTCATCCATAGGCCACTTCAGCCTCATCAGATGGTAAGACTACGTTATGTGATAAGATGAAAAAGCGCTGCTAGTTACAGGACAAACGTTCCAAGTTAATTTACGGTGCCGTGCGTTTCAAAAGAGTGAAATAGTGAGGAGATCTTTTAAAGGATCCAAGGTAGCTCAGTGTAAAGAAGAAACGTGTTTTATTTAAAATCATAGCAAGGACACACTGTGCGTGGTCAATGGGCCATTACATTATTTGGTGTTTGCATGAAACCCGAAGCCTATAGCGACCCACAGCCACGCTTAAAGAAACGTCAAACAGAAGAGGGTATTCAAAGGAGCTTTACTGGGCATGAGAAAACATACATTGGTAAAGCATATGAGAACTATGTCGCATTGTGTCATTTAATGAAACAAAGAGCTGCATATTAACTGATAATTCAGCTCCAAATGTGTCAACTTATGAACCTTGTCATGTCTATAATAGGCTATATATGCATAGAGTCGTGCCCAGTGGGAATGTTGGCGATATCGCCACAATAACGGTCATTATGGGCTACCACTTACAGATCTTTTTTCTTTTATTTTGCGCATCCTGCTGATCGAGGCGTGCCGCGCAACAGAGGCGAAGGCACAATACCCACGATCAGATCGGATGGATTAAAACAGGGTATAGGGCTTTCAGTCATTGGTGACTGACTGCCAAGGTTCTTTTTTTTTTCTTCGTTTGGCACCATGGAGAGCGCCCTTTGACATCGTTGGCCCAATGAAACCCCGGTGATTTCGGAATTGAGAACTTCGGAACAATGGGATTCTTATAGATAGATTACTTGACAAACGCAACTGTCTTTGCTTCTCAGCTGAACACCATGACAACAGTCACAACAGAATGAGTCACACATCATTGGAGTCACCCCAAAACACAGGTGACTACTTTCCATTCACGCTCTCAAGTGTCAAAATAACAGCACAACCTTCCAACAAAACCTACAGAACACTAGTAAAGACACAATTGCCATATCAATTTCCAACTGTGCACAGCTGCAGTGACACCCAGCGCCACACTCAAACACACACAAGTTCACTGCTATTAACCCCCACGCCATTGTATCCCCTGACACAAATTGCCATTTACTGTATCAACATCCTCCCTGGGTCAGCACAACATGATTTGGTCAGTCCTTTGTGCCAGTAGCCATCAGGGTACACAACCAAGTCTGACCCCCATATAGGGTGGCCATACGTCCGGATTTTGGCCGGACAGTCCGGTTTTTGACCCTGCTGTCCTCCACCCAGCTCAACCTGTGGCCGGACGCATTATTGTCCGGCTTTTGTAAATCTCCCGTTAGAATACAGGTCTGACTCTGCGCAGCCAGTGCAGTGCATCTATCAGCCAGCCTACTAGCTTACATTTACATATCACGGTAATTCTCACGTTTCTTTGGTCTAAAACAGCTTGCAGCCAGCCTATTCATTGGTATAGAAAAATAGCAGATATACAAGCTCACGGTCACAGCGCAACACCGCACCGCAACGTGTCGCGTGCTACGTGAGGGCATTTTGTTTAGTGCTCGTTCCCAACTGTTACACTAGACGCTACAGTCGCTCCTCCCACGCTTGTTAGATGCAAACCGACGTCAAGGTTTGCCAAATACGCCGAAATGAAACAATGGAGCAAGGTCAATAAGTTAATAAAGAAGCACAGAATTGACGAGTATTATGCACTTTGCACTGCTGTGTGTAACGGGTTGATGTCAGCAAAGGGAAGCTGGGAAGGTAGGACGCAATGACATGCTTTGACTGCCTGACAGGCAATGACTCAATGTGCTGAAGGTTTTCTCTCGTCTTCTTTCCCCCCCGTCGGATCCCTAGCCTGTTCAAAATAACTGCAGCTGCAGCAGTACCCATGTATCCACAAGTCTCCCCTTCTCTTCTCCTCTCTCTGTTATATTATTTCTGATATGCCAGTCACGTGGATTCGATTTCTAATGGGACAATTTAACCCAAGATTAATTGCAAAAAAAACTATTTATATACATTGTAGGCCCATCATAAAATAACATAATTCATGAAGGGTCTTTGGGTGCATAAATAAAGGAAGGTTGGCCACCCAGTCTAAGTTTAAACCACTTAACCTATTTTGGCCTACATATCATTTTGGGGGTCCCATACAGCGCCCCGGAAAAGTGTCCTCCTTTCTGAGGTCTTGCTGGTGGCCACCCTACCCCCATAGGTTCTATTCTGTTCTTTGGGGTTACTGACTAGACACTTGCACACAGAACCAGTATTACAGAACCAATCATGCCCTCATTAGTGTTGACCAAGAGAGAACATTCAAAGTGTGTGTGTGTGTGTGTGTGTGTGTGTGTGTGTGTGTGTGTGTGTGTGTGTGTGTGTGTGTGTGTGTGTGTGTGTGTGTGTGTGTGTGTGTGTGTGTGTGTGTGTGTGTGTGTGTGTGTGTGTGTGTGTGCGTGCACTGGTTTTTATATGTTTGTGGGGACCAAAATCTGTATACACAGTCACGTCATGGGGACCAGGTACGGTATGGGGACCAAAAATCAGGTCCCCATGAGGGAAACTGTTAAAAACCAACACAGGAGCTGCTCTGATGTGCCTGTGTGTGTGAATAAATACCAGTGTGTGTGTGTGTGTGTTTGTTTGTTTTTCTTTATTTTACCTTTTCTTCTCCTTCACCGAATCAACGGTTTTATCATGGTCCTGGATGGCTTGATTCTAGGCTTGATTCCAGCACACTTCAGTTCTTACATATACATTGTTACTGACAACTCACGTACAGTACCTCACATCCAACTATCTTCACCTCTCAGCTCAACGACGCCAAAAACGACGCCAGACACAGTCAGTGGAGTCGCTAGATGCGAGAGGTAATTAATCAGGTTTCCCCATTAACCATCTAATACAGGGCTACTCAACTTAGGAAGGCTCAGGGGCCACTCAGTAAAATACCAAAAGTCCAAAGGGCCGCGACCTAAAAATGACGGTCCTATTTTGGACGTTTACAATGATTTTGTAACAGGCTTCATGACAAGCTTAATAATTAAGTTAACACACAGAAAACAGCCACATTTCCATCTATATAAGCCAGGCCAAACCTCATTGAAGGTAAAAGATTACGGATGGAATGAAGAAATTATCGAATTTGATCAAATTAGGCTTTATTCACAAAATGTTAAGTGAAAATTTACAGAACTGGTTCAATCGTTTTGTAACCGCCCGTGTGTCTGCTGTCTGGGTATGCAAGGCTAGTGAACTTTGGCAATGTAAAGGTATGTTTTCTCATGCCAATAATGCTCCTTTTCATTAATAGGACGGATTTAAAATAAATAGACGTTTATACTTATTATTCAATCACTCAAACTCCTATTATTCAATCTCCTTCAATGAGCAGTTAGTTGTGTTTAAATTACAAAGCTCAAAGCATCGAACTGTTTTACAAGTACAGTACAACTGGCTGAGTTGAACTTTACTTTAGTTATTTTTCCATAAAACAACTCTTAACCAAAAATAGCCGATCTACAAGCTCACAATGCATCTTGTGGTGAGCTTGTAGATCGGCTATTTTTGGTGAATGTCCCCCAAGAATAGGGATGCTGGGGTTTGAGTGATTGAATAATAAGTATAAACGTCTATTTATTTTTAAATCCGTCCTATTAATGAAAAGGAGCGTTATTGGCATGAGAAAACTTCCCCATTTGGGGTACAAGCATAGTTCCCTGGCTGCTACGATCTGTTGGAATGTGTGCACTGTCTGTCGGTGCTGACTGGCCGAGTCGCGGAGGCAGAGACAAGCACAGACAAGGACGACGTCTTCACTCTTCACTAGCCTAAAACATGACGGTCACGAGCGTTCATATCGCACGACCGTCATGCGTCTCCACTCCAGTGAGCCCGACTGTGGTTGTCTGCTGCAAAATCTCCGCAGATTTGTCTGTCTGACCGTCTCGTTGTACAATAGGTCTAGTGTAGCCGCCAGCATCTCCGCACCACTGCTGTGTTCAGGCTGTGTTCTGTGCATTGACTGCATTCGCTTCCTGACTACGGAGTCCACCGAGGCTCAAACATCACTGCATTTTGCGTTGCACGTTAACTTTGACAGGCTTAGAAAAATCATATTTTTATTGGTATGGTCATGACGGGCCGCACAGACAGGCGGTGCGGGCCGCATGCGGCCCGCGGGCCGCGGGTTGAGTAGCGCTGATCTAATACATTGCCTTCACTACATTGACATTGATTTTGACTGCATCAACACAAATACAAATTACTGCTTACATAGATTACGTACATATTACTGCTCATTCAAGTACCTCACTTCCAACTTTCTACACTTCTCAGCTGAACGGCTGGAAAAACGACGACAGGCAGACAGACAGTGCCGCTCATTGGAAACTGAAGAAGCCAAAGGTACTGTTTTTCCGACGACTGTAATACTCACTACAATGACATATTCACATCTGTTACATCAATAAAAAAACACCAGCACACTTCAGTTCTTACATAATACATTGTTACTGACAACTTACTGGTAATTAATCAGGTTTCCCCATTAACCATTTAATACATTGCCTTCACTACATTGACATTGATTTTGACTACATCAACACAAATACACATTACTGCTTACATAGATTACGTACATATCATTACTGCTCATTCAAGTACCTCACTTCCAACTTTCTACACTTCTCAGCTCAACGGCTGGAAAAAGTATGGCTGGCAAAGACACAGAGACTCTCATTGGAAACGGTAGAGACCACAGGTAACTGTTTTCCCATTAACGATTTGATAGATCCGGTTTGGTTAATATTATTAATATAATATTAATATAGTAGTGTGTACCAATTTGTGTATAACGGTCAAATATCATAATTCTTTAATTGTTCTCTTTGCCACTTTGTGTTCCAAAACAAACCCTGTTATTCTAACATTGTCATTCCAACAGCCTTGACACTGTACAAGGGCATGATATTTAACTGGTAACGGCTAAAAACAATCTTTAGCCTTATGGAGTGACGGCAGGAAGCTGTCAACAACAATATTAGACCATGTCAACAACTCTGTTGTGTTCTGTCCACTGATAAAGGTCATCACAGCCCTTTTAGGTGATCACTGGTCACGATATTACATCATCACGACAGGACCCATCCTACTGTCTTACAGTAACTATACCAGTAAGACTCCCTAATCGGGAGATAAGCGACCGTTGGTCGCTTATCTCCACAAATAGGCCAAAAAATTTGTTTTACCAATTATCAAGACATACGGGCAGTTGACAGTTTGCCATGGTTACTCATTGAAGTTGAATCTCCATATATGGAGATAACCTACGCATCACAGTCACACTAAGTCTGACCTCACCAGCCCATATTTGGGCATGAGCAACTATGTCTCCATATATGGAGATATGATGACATCACACAGTCCTCAGCCGATGATGTGGCGTGATGTCATACAATACACAAACGAGCCCTACAGTATAAAGGGGCAATTCTTGCCAGGAAAGAAGCATTTCTTCGACTCAGACCTTATCGCCAGGGTTGGCTTATAGCAGCTGTCGGTAGGACCATATATGGATTCTGTTAGTGTGGATCTCCTAACAGGGCATCATCTGGGATACAATCCCTTTTATGCCCATATATGGAGATCCCTAACAGAATCCCTTTCATGCCCATATATGGAGATCCCTAACAGAATCCCTTTTATGCCCATATATGGAGATCCCTAACAGAATCCCTTTTATGCCCATATATGGAGATCCCTAACAGAATCCCTTTTATGCCCATATATGGAGATCCCTAACAGAATCCCTTTTATGCCCATATATGGAGATCCCTAACAGAATCCCTTTTATGCCCATATATGGAGATCCCTAACAGAATCCCTTGTATGCCCATATATGGAGATCCCTAACAGAATCCCTTTTATGCCCATATATGGAGATCCCTAACAGAATCCCTTTTATGCCCATATATTATGGAGAAATCCCTGCTCTGAGTATCTGACATCAGTGTGATGTACTTTACTTTACTTTATTTGTTTATTTAGACGGGACAATGCATATTAATGAACACTACATGAAAGCAATGTAAATAAGCCGGAATTAGCAAGAATGCTAAATTTCATCCGTAGTCCCCACATGAAGACAAAACAATACATACCAACAAACAGTAACCCTACATTAGGAGAGGGCGCCTAAGAACATACATACAAATACTATTTTCCTCAACCAAGAGAAAACGACAAAACGACACATATTACTAACAGTACCCTACATTAGAAAAGAAAAGTTAAAAATATACGTACATGACATGTCACCTGTTTATGCCCATATATGGAGATCCCTGCTCTGCGTATCTGGTTGCTATGGTAAACAGTTGGTTGCTAGGGTAAAAAAAACATGGTTGCTATGGTAAACAGTTGGTTGCTAGGGTAAACAGTTGGTTGCTAGGGTAAAACCATGGTTGCTAAGGTGGTTGCTAACGTACACTAACAAACCAGCAACAACAGACTGTTGCCAAAGCAACGTACACAAAGGTTTGTGTACACATGTGGTGTGATGTCATACTGATGCGGAGATATGAGCAGGGCAAAGGTGTGACGTGTGACGTGTGACCGACCGACCGACCGACGGACGGACGGCCGGTGGAGGTTTTCATTGCGACCGTCAGGGAGCAGTTTACTACCAGTAAGACTCCCTAATCGGGAGATAAGCAACCGTTGGTCGCTTATCTCCACAAATAGGCCAAAAGTTTGTTTTACCAACCAGTAAGACTCCCTAATCGGGAGATAAGCGACCGTTGGTCGCTTATCTCCACAAATATCACAACCTCCACCTCTCACGTCATACGGGTAGCCATAGTTACACCTGGAATGTTGAATCTCCATATATGGAGATAACCTACGCATCACACAAAGTCTGACCTCACCAGCCCATACTTGGGCATGGACGACTTATATCTCCATATACGGAGATGGCCATATATGGAGATACGATGACATCACAGAGTCCACAGCTGATGATGTGGCATGATGTCATACAATACACAAACAAGCCCTATATAAAGGGGCAATTCTCACCAGGGAAGAGAGCATTGCCTGGAATGTTGAATCTCCATATATGGAGATAACCTACGCATCACACAAAGTCTGACCTCACCAGCCCATACTTGGGCATGGACGACTTATATCTCCATATACGGAGATGGCCATATATGGAGATACGATGACATCACAGAGTCCACAGCTGATGATGTGGCGTGATGTCATACAATAAACAAACAAGCCCTATATACTGATGCGATACGATGACATCACAGAGTCCACAGCTGATGATGTGGCGTGATGTCATACAATAAACAAACAAGCCCTATATACTGATGCGGAGATATGAGCAGGGCAAAGGTGTGACGTGTGACGTGTGACCGACCGACCGACCGACCGACGGACGGACGGACGGCCGGTGGAGGTTTTCATAGTAAACTGCTCCCTGACGGTCGCAATTATTACACTCTATGTGAACATTTACATCAACAAATCCCAAGTACTATGCAGAACGACCCATTTCAAGTTTTTAATGTACAACAATATTTAGAAAATAGGTCTACAAGCTCACAATGCTACGCATTGTCCTCGTCCCTTATATTCCCATAGGTTATATGGAGATCTCAGTGTTCGTCAGTCCTTGTTCATTTATGCCCATATATGGACATCTCTATATCTACTGTAACAGTCCTTGTCCCTTTATGCCCGGAGATCTCTTAACTGTAAGTCCTTGTCCCTTTTATGCCCATATATGGATATTCCTGATGTCATCAGTATATGAACATATATGGGCTTTCTGATATGCCCATATATGGAGATCTCTTAACTGTAAGCCCTTGTCCCTTTTATGCCCATATATGGATATCCCTGATGTCATCCGTATATGCCCATATATGGGCTTTCTAATATGCCCATATATGGAGATCTCTGTATCTCCATATATGGGTATAAAAGGATACTTCAGGTCTGACATCAGGTTTGTTTATATTGGGTTGCTAGGTTTGACATCACAAACTCCATGGGCCATCTGACCTAGAAATCTATATTTGGGCATAGATGACTCATCGTGACCTCATCATGATTTCAATCGCTATAAAAGGACTCTCAGTGACATACACTCTCCACAGATAAAGCAGTCAACCAGCCTACCAGTCAACCCATTCTTTGATTACTTTGTACAACTAGATTAACTTTTCAATGGCATCCCCACTGGAATTGACCGAAATGTACGACAGACAATGCCGGTCTTATACCAGGAAAGAAGCATTTCTTCGACTCAGACCTTATCGCCAGGGTTGGCTTATAGCAGCTGTCGGTAGATAATGCCGGTCTTATATAAGGGTCATTTGTGTACGGTGTGATTTGCCATGGTTACTCATTGAAGTTGAATCTCCATATATGGAGATAACCTACGCATCACACTAAGTCTGACCTCACCAGCCCATATTTGGGCATGAGCAACTTATGTCTCCATATATGGAGATATGATGACATCACACAGTCCTCAGCCGATGATGTGGCGTGATGTCATACAATACACAAACGAGCCCAGATATGAGCAGGGCAAAGGTGTGACGTGTGACGTGTGACCGACCGACCGACTGACCGACGGACGGACGGACGGCCGGTGGAGGTTTTGATACTAAACTGCGACCTTACGGTCGCAATGAAAACCTCCACCGGCCGTCGGTCCGTCCGTCCGTCCGTCCGTCCGTCCGTCCGTCCGTCCGTCCGTCCGTCACACGTCACACGTGACCATCAACAAACGTCACACCTTTGTTGATGTTTAAATCGAAGAGTCTTGGTCAAATACTTCTGTTGGTTTCTGCACTGATCATTTATACAATTCAGCTGTGTTTGCTTGTGTCATCATGATGAGGTCATAAATCAGCCATGCCCAAATATAGATTTTACGGGTTTACATGCTTACTCAGTTATTCGTTATGTGAAAGTCCTATGACGTCTATGATATCTGACATCATCATACATACATTCCCTTTTATGCCCATAAATGGAGATCCCCTCTGTAGAACCAGCCACTGACATCACTGTAATGTCAGGGGAACCAAATCCCTTTTATGCCCATATATGGAGATCCCTGTGATGCCAGGGGAACCAAATCCCTTTTATGCCCATATATGGAGATATGGAGATCCCCGTGTTGCCAGGGTAACCAAATCCATTTTATGCCCATATATGGAGATCCCTGTGATGCCAGGGGAACCAAATCCCTTTTACGCCCATATATGGAGATCCCTTATGTCATCAATATTAAGCCCATATCTGTGAATATCTTTGGGTACCAGATGTCTCCATATATGGTTAAATGGTCCGATATACATCACTGGCCAGAAGACCAAGAAATGGTGCAACCTCGCCCTTTGCTTTTCTCCCTTAGGCATCTTACTGGTAGGTAGTTTAATGAGGAATGCAGTATGGTGGTAGGTAGGTAGTTATGGCCTTTGATGTAAGATTTTCACTTTCTAGGATAACTATATTTGCTATTCCCAGATGATGCCCTTTTAGGGTACCCCTCATGCCCATATATGGAGATCCCCAGGCTTTACTAATTAACATAAGTTTTATGCCCATATATGGAGATCATTGTCCCAATGTCATCAGATATATGGGCATAAATGGACACAGGCAAACTAGATGGGCTGTATGGATATCCAGATGTGTGATGTAAGTGTTTTATTCCAAATGTGGCACCCCACAGACATATTTCCAGAAACAAAATCCCTTTCATGCCCATATATGGAGATTTCTGATGTCATCAATCCCAGGCCCTGTAAAAAACATGGTTGCTATGGTAAACAGTTGGTTGCTAGGGTGAACAGTTGGTTGCTAGGGTAAGAAAACATGGTTGCTATGGTAAACAATTGGTTGCTAGGGTAAACAGTTGGTTGCTAGGGTAAAAAAAACATGGTTGCTGTGGTAAAAAGTTGGTTGCTAGGGTAAACAGTTGGTTGCTAAGGTAAAAAACATGGTTGCTATGGTAAACAGTTGGTTAGTAGGGTAAACCTTCAATGATTTTGACATCTTGTTACTAATCTGTCGGTAGATAATGCCGGTCTTATATAAGGGTCATTTGTGTACGGTGTGATGTCATACTGATGTCAGCAGTGTGACAGGAGATAAGCGACCAACGGTCGCTTATCTCCCGATTAGGGAGTCTTACTGGTAGTAAACTGCTCCCTGACGGTCGCAATAAAATCATGTCAACTGTCTATTAGACCAGAAGGCACTATGGGTGAATTGCTGTACTGTACGTTGAACTCTGAACTATCCTGTTAATACAATTATTTCAAACCGACGTACACTGGTGTGGTCTCCTTTCTTGGACTCTGACTCCAACTGTGATTTTACACTGTGGGTGGAAGCTGAGTCTTCTGTGAAAGGATAACTTTCTAAAGGAATTACAAATATGGGAATTAATCCAAAAAACCATCACCATTTAATGATATTTACTAAATCAACACAATAACACGAACATACATTACTTTTTACATAGATTAATACATTGCCTTCACCTAGATACTATATATCATACTGTTCATACAAGTACCTCACATCACAATGTCTTCACTTTTCAGCTCAACGGTTGGAGAAACTAAGCAAGGCAGCAAGACACAAACGCTCATTGGAAACTGCAGACGCCAGAGGTGACTATACTTTCCCATTGACTCTGTTATACATTGCCTTCAATACACTGACATCTTCACATTTATTACCTCTATACAAATACAACAACACCACACATTACTTCTTACATAGATTACATATACATATCATTGCTGCTCACAAGGACCTCACATCCATCTCTTCATTTCTCAGTTCAACGTCTTGAAAAGGCCCGAATGGCACGTCAGAGGAAACGGTCATTAGAGACACCCTACATCTCAGGTACAATAAGTACTCGTGTTTTTTACATTACTATTATACTTACTATAACACTTGCACTGTGCACATCACATTGCTAATTTAAGACATTACTTGACAAACCCAACTGTCTTTGCTTCTCAGCTGAACACCATGACAACAGTCTCAACAGAATGAGTCACACATCATTGGAGTCACCCCAAAACACAGGTGACTACTTTCCATTCACGCTCTCAAGTGTCAAAATCACAGCACAGCCTTCCAACAAAACCTACAGAAGACTAACAAAGTCACAATTGCCATATCAATTTCCAGCTGTGCACAGCCGCAGTGACACACAGTGCCACACAGTCCACACTCAAACACACACAAGTTCACTGCAACAGCCTTCAACCTCAGGTAACTATGCACGTCATCCTATTACCCCCCACGCCATTGTATCCCCTGACACAAATTGCCATTTACTGTATCAACATCCTCCCTGGGTCAGCACAACATGATTTGGTCAGTCCTTTGTGCCAGTAGCCATCAGGGTACACACCCAAGTCTGACCCCTTTAGGTTCTATTCTGTTCTTTGGGGTTACTGACTAGACACTTGCACACAGAACCAGTATTACAGAACCAATCATGCCCTCATTAGTGTTGACCAAGAGAGAACATTCAAAGAGTATACTTATATATGTGTGTGTTTCTTTGTTTGTTTGTTTTTCTTTATTTTACCCTTTCTTCTCCTTCACCGAATCAACGGTTTTATCATGGTCCTAGATGGCTTGATTCTAGAAATTAATAATAATAAAGGCACTGTATTAATGCACCACATTTCTCTCTATTCCAGACGAATCTGTAATGTCCAGCCAGCAGGTGAAGATGAGTTCTCCTGTGACGGCTATCGATGTTTCTATTAAACAGGAACCAGCTGAAGTTGAAGTGGAAGTGGAAGACCACCAGGACCTAAGTATGTCTTTCTTTCTTTCTTTCTTTCTTTCTTAAACAATAAAGTTGTTTTTGTTACAATTAACAAAACACACACACCAATGTTCCCTCGAAATTGTCATCGGTCTGAGCAAACACTCCAACCTTCTGAGCACAACTTGAGCACTGCTGAGCAACATGACAAGTGCACGAGTGTATACTGCGTCCTTGCATCAATTCATGTCAAATTATGGCTTATTCAAATCTAATTACAGAATAAGTAATAGGGGTCCGATTACTTAAAATAAACTGTAGGCTACAATAGGACAGTTACATTTAAAAAGAGGGAGAACAAGGGTTTTATATCCATTAAGGCCCATTCCCACTGGGCCAGATAACAGATAAAAAAATCTTTCTCCAGATAAAAAGTGGACGGTAAGATACAGATAAAAAGAATATCTGTCACAGATATGTTTTTTTTTTTATCTGTGACGGATATCTTTTTTTATCTGTATCTTACCATCCACTTGAATGGAGAAAAAGATTTTTTTTATCTGGAGAAAGATTTTTTTATCTGTTATCTGGCCCAGTGGGAATGGGCCTTTAGGCCTACAGACTCCCCTTGGGATAATAAAGGTATCTATCTAAGTATATACACATGTTGACAAAATCAAAACAATATGCAATAGAGATAAGATTCTCTCTCCTTCATTGCGGGCAGTGAAGCAGCAAAGGTTCTCAAACTTTTCAAGGACCCCCAAATTGACACTTATTAGCCCGCGGACCCCCATTTCAAAAGATATTCCAAGGTCCCCCATAAGATAATATTTTTAAGGCTTTAGCAGTGATTCCCAACCATTTTAATGTCAAGGACCCCCTGTTTGACATGCATGCCGCTACAGACCCCCATTTAATGACATTTCTATCTCTGAGAGACCAATTTATATTGTAAAATCAATGTTAATTTAACTCTGAGAGTGTGGTTCCATTTGTACACTCTGAGTTACATATAAGGGTCCATTTGTTTCCTAACCTTAGCTGGGGACCCATGGAACTCCCTCAAGGACCCATGGGGGTCCGCGGACCCACTTTGAGAACCAATTATGCATGACAGGACCCTCGAGATTCGACGAGTCAACAAAAATAGAAAGTGAATGAGCGACATCCAACTCCAGAGCCTAGGAAACATTGCCGTTTTTAGATACCTGGAGGCTGGAGGAGTTGGTGTGTTATGGGAGTGACAGCATTGCAGTATCTGGTTAATTAACAGTTAGTGTCAGTTGCGTACACAGTCTGTTAATTGTCAAATTAGCTGCGGAGAAAAGGTCTATAAAGTGCCTTGGATAAAAGTGCAATATAAATGCACCATTTACCATTTTACTACCAAGTCAGCAGAATTCTCTTAAATAGCTCTACACTTTGTTTGCTGACCCACTGTCTGAGGACATAGCGTAATTATGTCCAAGAAGCAGTCGCATTGCACTGTTGTTCGCGTTCTCATCTGTGCGTAAAGGTGGTCTCCCTCACTCACACACTGTGTCATCATCGTCGTCATCTTCATCTCCAGCGGCCTCCGCTCCACTGCTTGTTGCACTTGTTGCAGAATCCACATCTTTTGCCATTTCATGCAATATAGTTGTAACTTAGGCTCTTTGTGCTGGCGAAAGTGTCATGGGTCCAGCGCAGATGCGATGAGAGGAACGCTTCGGATAAACTCATCAGAGTTGAGCTGCATAGAATGGATAAACAATTAAAACATATATTAGTACAAAATAATTTATTCTGAAAATAAAGCCCATGTTTTTTTGTAAAATAATTATAATAATAATAACGTTAATCTTAATGCTTTTTGCCAGAGATGCACTGACTTTTTTATGAACTCCGCCACTCTTCGTCCTTCATCCTCCTCAGGGATTTGGTATTTGGAGGGAACTGAACGTAATCGGTTAGGTGTTTGAGACCGAGTCATTCTGCGCCGAAGACATGTGGTTCTTTTGTGTATCATCGTCCTTGATGATTGGTTGGCGACATTTTATTTCACAAGATTTCTTGATGGCAATTTTAAGTGTTGATAATAACACTGGTAGCATCTCTTCCAACGGACCCCGTGCCTGCTGAAGAGATCAAGCACCCTGGCGAGCGCCAGTTTAGTTACAGTGCGGTCTGACAACACGGCTGTTACTGCCCACCATTGCTCTATCAGTTGCTTGCTCATAAAGACAATACTTGACAAATTACATAATTATCCAACTCAACTGTCTTTACTTCTCAGCTGAACACCATGAGAACAGTAGCCAGAGAATGAGCCACACCCCATCATTGGAGCCACCCCAGGACAAAGGCACGTACTTTTTCATAAATATTCTTATTCTAACCCAAAAATGTACTATATATATATATATATACATACATATACATACATATAAATACACAACACAATACAATGTATATGTATGTATATGTATGTATATGTTGTATATATATGTATATATATATATATATATATATATATATCATACTATAAACGAGCAAATGTCCGTCCGTCCGTCCGTCCGTCCGTCCGTACGTCCGTCCGTCCGTCCATCCGTCCGTCCGTCCGTCCCATCCAGTGATGTCATCGATGACATCATCAGTGATGACGTCACCGATGACGTCATCAGTGATGTCATCGATGATGTCATCAGTGATGTCATATAATATCCAGTGCTGTCATCAGTGATGTCATCAGTAATGCCATCGTCATATAATAGTTAGAAACCCAGTGATGTCATCAGTGATGTCAACAGTGATGTCATCAGTGATGTCATATAATAGATGGAAAACCAGTGATGCCATCAGTGATGTCATCGATGATGTCATATAATGGTTATAAACCCAATGATGTCATCAGTGATGTCATCAATGATGTCATCAATAATGGTTATAACCCAATGATGTCATCAGTGATGTCATCGATGATAGTGATGTCATATAATATCCAGTGATGTCATCAGTGATGTCATCAATGATGTCATATAATAGTTAGAAACCCAGTGATATCATTAGTGATGTCATACTATAAACGAGGAAGGTAACATGTCATTAGGTCGAACACCCTTTGGATTGACCACCAAACTCTAACCCAAACCCTAATCCTAACCTCAGTAAAACTATGCCTAACTCTAACCCTAACCCTAAACCTGACCTCAGTAACCGTGACGCGGGTGTTTATCTAACCTGCCGACGCTGTTCAACCCAACGGGAGTTCGACCTATGGGGCAGTGATGTCATCGATGATGTCATATAATGGTTATAAACCCAATGATGTCATCAGTGATGTCATTAATGATGTCATATAATAGTTGGAAACCCAGTGATGTCATCAGTGATGTCATCGATGATGTCACTAATGGTTATAACCCAATGATGTCATCAGTGTTGTCATCAATGATGTCATATATTAGTTAGAAACCCAATGATGTCATCAGTGATGTCATCAGTAATATCATATAATAGTTAGAAACCCAGTGATGTCATCAGTGATGTCATATAATAGTTAGAAAACCAGTGATGTCATCAGTGATGTCATCGATGATGTCACTAATGGTTATAACCCAATGATGTCATCAGTGTTGTCATCAATGATGTCATATATTAGTTAGAAACCCAGTGATGTCATCAGTGATGTCATCAGTAATGTCATATAATAGTTAGAAACCCAATGATGTCATCAGTGATGTCATATAATAGTTAGAAAACCAGTGATGTCATCAGTGATGTCATCGATGATGTCACTAATGGTTATAACCCAATGATGTCATCAGTGTTGTCATCAATGATGTCATATATTAGTTAGAAACCCAGTGATGTGATCAATGATGTCATCGATGATAGTGATATCATATAATATCCAGTGATGTCATCAGTGATGTCATCAATGATGTCATATAATAGTTAGAAACCCAGTGATGTCATTAGTGATGAACACCCTTTGGATCGACCACCAAACTCTTAACCCAAACCCTAAAACTATGCCTAACCCTAAACCTGACCTCAGTAACCATGACGCGGGTGATTATCTAACCTGCCGACGCTTGCGGGTGTTTATCTAACCTGCCGACTCTGTTCGACCCAACGGGAGTTCGACCTATGGGGCAGTCCCCACAAGGAAATGTCATCCAGTGATGTCATTGATGATGTCATCAGTGATGTCATCGATGATATCATCAGTGATGTCATATAATAGTTAGAAATCCAGGGATGTCATCAGTGATGTCATCAGTGATGTCAACAGTGATGTCATATAATAGATGGAAAACCAGTGATGCCATCAGTGATGTCATGAATGATGTCATATAATGGTTATAACCCAATGATGTCATCATGTCATCAATGATGTCATAATAGTTAGAAACCCAGTGATGTCATCAGTGATGTAATCAGTGATGTCATATAATAGTTAGAAAACCAGTGATTTCATCAGTGATGTCATCGATGATGTCATCAGTGATGTCATATAATAGTTAGAAAACCAGTGATTTCATCAGTAATGTCATTAGCGATGTCAGAGGAGGGAAGAGAGGAGGGAAGAGAAGAGGAGGAGGAGGAAAGGAAGAAGTAGAGGAGGGGACCCCCAGGACATCCGGTCTGTGGTGGTGTTCAGCATTAGTCCACTGGAGGATATGAATGAAATCACCTCACACATACTGGAGGTTATGCAAACACACATGGCTCTAAGCAAACTATAAAGATGGTGAAAAACTAAAGTCCAGGAGCATCTCCTGCTTCCAAGAAAGGGGAGATGATGATGTATCCGGTGATGGAAAAATAAACTTCAGGAGCATCTCCTCCTCCCAAGAAGGGGCACACCAAGGAAGAGATGGGGAAGAAGAGGGAGGTTGAAGAGAAGAAGGGGAAGAGCAGATAATTGATTAACCCTAACCCTTGATTGAACTCTTGATTGGTGAAACAATGCATGACATTTTAGCCTACCTATTTATTTTTTATTTTTTATATTAACTATTTCAAAGGGTAACGGGTAAGGAGGACGGGTAAGGACCTAGTATATATATATATGTATATGTATGTATGTATGTATATGTATATATATATATATATATATATATATATATATATATACATATATGTGTGTGTATGTGTATGTGTATGTGTGTGTGTGTGTGTGTGTGTGTGTGTGTATATATATATCAGTGGCGAATTTTCAGGACCTTCAGGGTATTCAGAGAAGACCCAGGGATCCTCAGAAGAAAGAAAATAATATTTTTATTTTTAAATAAAAAATATATTTTTATTTTTTATTATTTTTATTAAAATAATTACAATTATTTGTGTTGGTAATCTGTTAAACTGCACTGTTTCGCTCGCTATACTCGTTGTAGTTGTTTCTTCCCCAAGTTCTGTGCATAGGGAGTGCTTGTGTGCTGGGGAAAATAACAGCCAATGAGAGATTTTTTCTACTGAGTCTCTGCGCAGATTACTCTCACTCGCAGGTCTTCCAGAATTCCCTGAGCCAGTTCCCCATAATACAAGCCTTGGTGTGGATTGTCAGTTTGATCAACCAATCATATTTTGAGGGCTCTGGTCAAGGGTATACGGAACACCCACGTTCAACCACCAATCAAAATGAGTCAAGTGACTACTGGCCAATCACAACACAGCTTTTCCGGGACTTGGAGTGGAACAACAAGCATGTTTCACACTCACTATGCACTACACGTGAAACTTGTAAAGTAAACAGACGCGACATGGCTGCAGCTGGAGTGAACGCTGTGGATTTATTATTATCGTTGCCTTTTTCAAGAAGACTGTTTTATGAAAAGATGGACAGAACTTAAAAGGAATGATAGATAGCTTTATGAACCCATCTTTGAGAAATTCACCCAAAAGGACAGGAGGATGTTTTTCTTTTCTTCAAGTGAACAACTTCATTGGTGAGAGAAACTGAATTAATTTATATTGCTGGATATGCCGCTGTGCATTTAATTTCCATTGATTGATCATTGAAGAATGTATTAGAAGTTTGCAATTGGAAAAGGTACAGTTTCATGACAGTACAAATCACTGGTCAGCTAAAAGGAGATCCTAGTAAACCTTACAGCTTATTTACACAGGAACCACTTTATGTATCTCATATAACATTGAAAGACAGATTGATACACTTAGGCCTGTTTTTGTCTATTTAATGTGGGTCTTTCTTGACGTGGTCTTTCTTTACATTGATAGCTGGTGTTGTTACATGATGGTGGACAGTGCGTTTTGCTTTGTAAAGCACGCTATGTTAAATGGACGTTTCGATTGGTTGCGCTGGTTGTGTCTTGTGTGGCTCTGTCTGTCAGCAGCGCACATCTATTTAATCCTTATATTGGCATTGGTTTGGAAGTCTTGGTTTGGAGTATGTGTGTAGGTTAAGCCTACCCAGCGTGCTTGCCTTGTACACAGTCTGCTGTTCATTGTTAACCAGTTTTGTAAAACAAAAAGAAGAATGAAAAAGGCATACAATTTGCGCGCATGTGCACGTGCGGGCGGGCGGGCGGGGGGGGGGGGGGGGTGCGTCCCCGAAGGTCCGGTCCCTTGGGGCACGCATCGCCACTGATATATATATATGTATTGTGTATGTATATGTATGTGTATTAGGGGTGTGAAAGAATATTCTTTATTCGAATATTCGTTCGAATGTTAACAATAAAAGAATATTCGAAAGTAAAATCTTGAGCTTCGAATTAATTTATATTTAATTAAAAAAAATCTACCGCACTTCTCGCGAGATTCTGGGCGCATGGAACGTTAAAAGGTCCCTGGTCTCGCAAGGCAGAAGTCTCCATTAGCTGCTGCAAAAGTGGGCTGATCTACAAGTCCACAATGCGTCGCTGATCCAATACGTTGTGGGCTTGTACATTAAGGGTGCCTATTTAGCAACACCGTCATACGGCGAAGAATAAACCTCCAGCTGCTTAACTTTCCATTCACACTGTCACTGCATGGCCGTCGTCCGCTCCGCGCAGGGGAGGGGAGCTCTCTCCATTCCGACGGTGGAGAGATGCACTCGCCTTGCAGTGCTTTTAAACTTGATTCAGAATGATTAACGAGTCTATCTGAAACGGGCGACGCATTTGGTAGTGACGGGAAGCCGGACAACGAGACTTCTCCACCGAAAAACACAAAGCATGGATTTCTTCTCTCACGAGTTATTCTCCCCGCACGCAGCCACGGTAAAACTGGCAACAGTCCGCCATTCCGAAACACCGCTATTCCGAAGCAGGGTTAGGGTTAGGTTTAGGGTTAGGGTTAGGGTTAGGGTTAGGGGTAGGGTTAGGGTTAGTTAGGGTTAGGGTTAGGGTTAGGGTAAGGGTTAGGGTTAGGGTTAGGGTTAGGGGTAGGGTTAGGGTTAGAAGTCAACGTTCGGAATAGCGGTGTTTCGGAATGGCGGGGTGTAACCGGTAAAACTCCCTCCGTCACACTCTTGTAGAAGTTGTAGACTACCTAATTTGGTTCAAACCAAAACATACTCCATTGGTGTGATTATAATTGCTCGTTTCATGTCGTGGCTGTTCCAACTCCATCATCACAGGCTGCTGCTGTGAGTGTGACGCTTCGCAACGACGATGCTATGCTGGCAGCTGCGTGCACACAGACATCAAACGGGGCTTGAGCCCCTGCCCTTTTAAGAGAGAATTGTCCGCCAAAATGCCCTTTTAGAAATGTCAGCCCCTGCCTCTCTTAACATTCTTTGCACGGCACGTCCCTGACCAACGCGGACCTGGCTGCACGACCGCGACTGTCTCTACAGTTTACAGTTTAGGCATTTTAGCAGATGCTTTTAATCCAAAGCGATTTACAATAAGCAGATAACACATCACAATAATAAACACGTTAATATGTCAGTACACCAACAGCAATATAACAATGCAAATAAAATAAATAATTAAAGAAAAAGGTTTCTTAAAAAAAAAAAAAGATTAGAATAAACAGCTTCGAATTGCGAATGCTTCGAATTATTCGATATTTTCGAATATTCGAATTTATTCGAATCAACGGTGGATTTTCGGCCGAATATTCGAATGCTATTTTTGGCACATTTTCACAGCCCTAATGTGTATATATGTATATGTATGTATGTATATGTATATATACCGGTGTGTGTGTGTGTGTGTGTGTGTGTGTGTGTGTGTGTGTGTGTGTGTGTGTGTGTGTGTGTGTGTGTGTGTGTGTGTGTGTGTGTGTGTGTGTGTGTGTGTGTGTGTGTGTGTGTGTGTGTGTGTGTGTGTGTGTATGTATGTATGTATGTATGTATGTATGTGTATATGTATGTATGTATGTATGTATGTGTGTATGTGTGTGTGTGTGTGTGTGTGTGTGTGTGTGTGTGTGTGTGTGTGTGTGTGTGTGTGTGTATGTATGTATGTATGTATGTATATATATATATATATATATTTTTTTTTTATACCTGCGCCGTTAACGGCTTTAACGTGCTGCGTTAACGCGAGACTCTTGTCGGCGGTAAAAAAAAAAGAAACGTGTGTAAATCCGTTGATAGAAGTGCAGCAGCAGCTCCGACCACAAGGAAGCACAAAGTAGCCTACACTGTAAAAAAAACGTTGTGCCTTCTTGTTCTGACCACGGCAAAAACGAGACTGAGTACACTGTCAAAAAAATCTTTTAAGAATTACGGTTTTCTTTCTTATTTATTTTTTATTTTTTTGAAAATAAATAAATAGCCTACAAATAAAATAAACAAACAATGTAGCTGTTAATATTATGGGCTCATTGGGCTGTTTGCAGACAAATACATTTACTGCACCCAGCATTTAGCTTGTCAGAGTGGTCTTGTTGGAGCGCCTCAGTGCGGCTGCAGAGTTCATGTGCAACTTCTTCCAGAGAGATTGATTGATTGATTGATTGATTGATTGATTGAAGACTTTATTAGAAGTTTGCAAAGGAAAAAGTAGTTTCATGACAGTACAGTTCACTGGTACAAGATCAACTAAAAGGAGACCCTAGTAAGCTTTTCACCTTATTTACACAGGAAACCTTTATGTATCTCATATAACATTGAATGACAGACGAATAGAACTCCATCATCATTTGCAAAAGGGCCCCCGCCCCATTTCCTTGCAGGGGGGCCCGCGATTTTCAGGGACGCCACTGATCATTGGCCTCTATTTTGAATGCCTTCGGCAGACTTAAAATGAGCCATTTTAATCGCGATTAACTCCAGGATTGAGTGCGATTAATCGCGATTAAAAATGTTTTATCGTTGCCCACCTCTTATATATATAAGAATGAATGATAGCGCCTCACCCCACGGAGGGTAAGGCATAGGTTAGGCATAGTTTTACTGAGGTTAGGGTTAGGGTTACACCAATGGAGGCAACATACCTTTAGTTGCATGACATTCAGCCCTAAATACATTTCTTCAGGATTAATATACATTCCATGTCACTTCTCAGCTGAGCACAATGACGCCAGTCCACAAGGAATGGCCCAGACCCCTCCTTTGGAGCCACCTGACCCCAGAGGTAATGACTTATGTTGTCCTCATATTATCAGTAAATGCCCATATATGGGAATGCCCTCTTTTGTACCTGTATACAGTATGGAGCTGACTGATTTATTTGCGCCTGATGTCGTGACAACACACTCCATATTTGGGCGTAGCTGCATTCAGAACTCCTTATATGGTGACACATGATGTTAGAGGTCTGTCACTGGGGTGTGAAACTGTGAACTGGGGATTTTGATCAATATAAACTACTCTTCGCCCCTTTCAGCTATGGCCGTATGAACCTCATGAGCTCGGAGTTCACCCTGTAGAACCAAACTTACATGTTATTTCTAAATGTAATAAATATAATCTATCTAAATATGCATGTTGTTCCTGAATTGTTTTCCTTTTTTTGTTTGTCTCTCCCCATTCTCAATCCTGCCCAACTACCAGTGAAGAACCATCCCTACCATGACCAGCGTCATCAGATGATTCATGCTGGGGTGAAGCCCTACCATTGTGATCAGTGTGGTAAAGGATTTGTCGAGAAGTATCATCTTAGAGTCCACCAGAGAACTCATACAGGAGAGAAACCCTACCAGTGTGATCAATGTGGAAAGTATTTCACTACTGCTCATACCTTAGAGACTCACAACCAAATTCACACTGGAGAAAAACCCTACATCTGTGACCAGTGTGGGAAAAGGTTCAGAACAATGAGCCTTGTAAAATCACACCAGAAATGCATTCATGCTGTAGTGAAACCCTACCTATGTGATCAGTGTGGGAAAGGATTTGGAGTGAAGTCTACTCTCATAGTCCACCAGAGAACTCATACAGGAGAGAAACCATACCAGTGTGATCAATGTGGTAAAACGTTCTGTCAAACAGGTGATTTAAAAACACATCTAAGAATTCACACAGGAGAGAAACCTTACCGCTGTGACCAATGTGGAATGTGTTGCATGACCGCTGGGAATTTAAACATTCACAAGCTAATTCACACTGAAGAAAACGCCTACATCTGTGACCATTGTGGGAAAAGGTTCAGAACAATGAGCCTTGTAAAATCACACCAGAAATGCATTCATGCTGTAGTGAAACCCTACCTATGTGATCAGTGTGGGAAAGGATTTGGAGTGAAGTCTACTCTCATAGTCCACCAGAGAACTCATACAGGAGAGAAACCATACCAGTGTGATCAATGTGGTAAAACGTTCTGTCAAACAAGTGATTTAAAATCACATCTAAGAATTCACACAGGAGAGAAACCTTACCGCTGTGACCAATGTGGAATGTGTTGCACGACCGCTTCGAAGTTAAACTTTCACAAGCTAATTCACACTGAAGAAAACGCCTACATCTGTGACCAGTGTGGGAAAAGGTTCAGAACAATGAGCCTTGTAAAATCACACCAGAAATGCATTCATGCTGTAGTGAAACCCTACCTATGTGTGCAGTGTGGGAAAGGTTTGGAGTGAAGTCTACTCTCATAGTCCACCAGAGAACTCATACAGGAGAGAAACCATACCAGTGTGATCAATGTGGTAAAACGTTCTGTCAAACAGGTGATTTAAAAACACATCTAAGAATTCACACAGGAGAGAAACCTTACCGCTGTGACCAATGTGGAAAGTGTTTCACGAAAGCTGGGAACTTAAACTTTCACAAGCGAATTCACACTGAAGAAAACGCCTAAGTCTGTGACCAGTGTGGGAAAGGTTTCACTGTTGCTGCAAGCTTAAAATCTCACCGTCGCACTCACACTGGAGTGAAGCCATTTAATTGTTTATGTGGAAAGAATTTTGGATCTCGTTCAGAATTAAAACTTCATCAGCGTAACCATACATGAGAGAAACCTTTTGAATGCAAATGTGGAAAAACGTTTAGATGGAAACAAAATTTTAGGACTCATCAGTGCAACTAAAGAGGACGAACCTTACAATCATTAACCATATAGGAAAAGCTTTAATCAGGCATGCAAACTTGTAGCTTTTCGGCGAAAAATCGCAGTTTTGAATCCAAATTGATCCTTTGTGTGATTCGTTCAGATTCTATGTAAAAATGTTCAGGGGGGGTGGGGGGGTGTTGTGTCATCTAGGCTGCGTTGAGCAGCAGTGAGAAGAGGAGCACCTTTTTCACTTCTTGGCTCCGTCCGTTTTGTCAGTGCAGTAGTGGTGAAGGTGGATGGGGAATATGGTTGTTTTATTTTTTAACACATCAAGCACTCGCTTTCTCTTGCCTGTGACATCAACACCGATGCTTGACTCTCTGTCCAGTAGCCCTGCCGTGCAGCGCTGAGCGGAGCGCTCAGCAGCCAGTCAACACACAGCCACAGACGGAGCGGAGAGCTCAAACCATAGGGCTCAAACGGAGCACATAGTCATAGTAAATACACTTGGCTAGGTTGTCGTTGATTGTGTGGTGTAGTTGTGGATTGGACTTTTTTAATTCGCTTGCATCGCGATGCGGTTGCTATTCTGCATCGATGCGGTGACGTGACATAATCGATTATAGCCTACGTTTGTTGATTTTCCTCAACGGTGATGCGATAGCTTAGCTCTAAATCAACCGGACCTATCATGCCGTTCCATCTGCCTCTTATTAGACAGAACAGAGATTTCTCGCATTTATTGTAAGAGAGAGAGAGAAAATGAGGCAGAGTCACAGACAGTTCTCAAAGCGGAGAATACAATAATCATCTGATTTTACAACACTGTTTCCCAAGCACTGGGTTGGGACACATTTGTGGGTCGCGAAAACATTTTTATGGGTCTCTTAATGTTTGGTTTCCTACATTTCGTTTTGTATCATTTAAAAACTTTCAAAAAACATTCCCCCCTAAAAAGAAAAACATTTCATGATTTAAAATAAATAAGATTTTTTTCTAATTTCATGAATAAATAAAATAAAAATCTAAGAAATGATATTAGAAAACACAGGCCTATTTAAGAAGTACTGAAAATAGCCGATCTACAAGCTCACAGCGTGCATTGTGCCTCTGTCTATTAAAGACAAGTCCCTAAATATAGGATATTCCTCTAACTATCTGTAGGCTATATTATATTTGTAATTTTCATCATTATATCTAGAACAATCGGTGGTAAGCAACAAGTCCACTTTTGCTGCATGTATTGTATATGAGTAAGTCACTGTTTTACCCAGTTAGAATCGTGCAAATTCACCCGACCCGACCCAAAAAAGATCAAATATTTCGCACCGCGCTGTGCGTGGCGCACATTTTGTTCCTGGAAAAGTTGTCACCTTTTTCACCTTGGGCCTGTTTGCATGTCTGTTTAATGCTCACCTCAATCTATGCCAGACTGTAAGATACTTAACACAGTGTAGTGATACACACTCTCTGTTGCTACACAATATGCACATTTAATTCTATCTTTCAATGAAAATGTGTATTGGAATTCTTGAAATGCTTCTCACTAAATGTCATCATTTCATCATGAAGAAGCTTAGCCTATAGTCTATAGTGGTGCCTTATCTTCACGATCCATGGACGCATGAACTGAATGTGTCCTGGTTAAGATGCCATTAGAGAAAATTACAATCTACAATACACAGGGCAAGCTGAAAGAACACAAATATTGAATTTGACGCTTTTCTATGTTATTTCTTTCTTAGTAGATGTAGCTTGATATCTCAGTCCATGACTGTCTCTATAGTTGTGCCTTATCCTTTCATTAGGCTGCATGACAATAACGTTCACTTAATTCCATTTCATGCCTGGACTGGCATCTGCACCCTATGTGGTGCCATGTCATAGTTCTGACCTCCCATTCTTCCGACCCAACCACCTAAACCTAACCTTAACCCTAACCTCAGTAAAACTACCGCTGGTGAATGCCAACCTAATTCAATAAATTCATTTGCTCAAACATTGAAATCGTACATGAACTTGATAAATAGACATTATTAGACTCACTAATCCAGCATAGCACTCCAGACTTGCAAAACATAATTCCACTTAATGGGTTTCCTACTAGCATCACATGTATCAGTCAACATTACATTCATAATTAGTCAAAGGTGTGGACAAACATTGACCGATGTCAATGTAAACCAATGTTTTGTGAGGACATTATGTATATTCATCCTGGTTTTAATGTTTTCTTGCAAATATAAATCTCAATATAAAATCAATGTACTCTTTTCAGCCATCATAGTAGTTAGGTTTTGTTTTATATGTTGAACTAAAGTCAACATTAGAAAATATATATATTTTGTAATGATGTGATTTGTTTCCCATGTGTGTGAATAATCTTTTCAGCCATCATAGTGTTTGTATCTGTTTGATTCAAATCAACATAAAAATATGTCTTTTCTATATTACCTGAGGCTGTGTATATCTTGTGAGTTGTTCCCCCTCTTCTGGGAAATGTGCAATACAATACTATAGTTGGACTTTCCTTGGCTTTGAAACCTGATTCTATCCTGTTGCTACTGACTCAAAGATATATAATTTTGCTTTTAACTGCCAATGCCTTTCAAATGGGAATATTCAGTGACTACACTCAACCGATATTGGAAAGTGTTGAGTCTATCCCACACCCAGCCGTAATACGCAACTGGGAGGATAATGTGGTGAATTGGCCTAAAATAAATTGCAGCTAAATGTGTTCATACTTAGTGGAATTGATGGGAAATTGGAAAGGGTCAGAAGCATACCAATATTTATGCAGCAACACAGTTGGGAATGTGTACTATAACCTACAAACATGATGGCTTCGCTTTGTGTATTTTTGAGTATTAAACCAATCAGTGTCTTAATTCTTGGTACAATGTGTGGGTGGAGACAGGGACGTGCAGAGAATGTTAGAGAGGCAGTAGCTGACATTTCTAAAAGGGCCTTTAGGTGAAAACATCGAAAATAGCGGAGGTCGGCTATTTTCGGTGCTTGATACCACACTGAACTAAGCATAGTCATCATTTCTATACAGAGTCTGGCTATACGCAAAATAGCACAAAATGTGTAAATTATTTTCAAATAGAGCTGATTTACTTGTGAGCCAGTAGAGTGGCTAATTTAGAATAACCAAGTATAAAATAGGGCTTTTAAGTGGTTAATGTATGTTTTGTTGTAATTATAATGAAATCTGCAACCATAACCTTGTAGAGTAGAAGTATACATTATTGACAAATAAAAAAACACCTAAAAATTTTACTTAGTTAGAGGATGTACAGTACTTGAGTTGTAATGTAAAAAAACAAAACAAAAAACAACAGTATACAGTATAGGCCTAATCACAGGCTGCTTCATCGGTGACAAATATAAGTGTGGTCATATGAGGCCATCTTGTGGCCAAATGGAGGTTGTACACATTTACTGATGTGGTTTTAATAAAGATAATTCTATGTTAAATTGCTCAATAGATTCTGCTGATAATCATTGCTTTAAACAGCTTTTTCCAGTAAGGTCTCTGTCTCTCCAGCTTTTTAGTAAACAGAAAACGCATTGTCAGGTTGGGCTAACAGACAGGTGCCCCTTTTGGGAGTGTCAATGAGAGGCAAAAAAAGAGGATTGTGTGTGTGTGTGTGTGTGTGTGTGTGTGTGTGTGTGTGTGTGTGTGTGTGTGTGTGTGTGTGTGTGTGTGTGTGTGTGTGTAGTTTACACAAGGCTGATTAACAGAATTTAAATACATTCTGATGGTCAGCCCAGCGAGATATAGGACATAATGCTACACACTCCTGTACAGTAGGTGGCGGTATGGACCTTTAAGTTGTTTGCGATCCGCCAATAAAACCAGAGAAGAAGAAGAACACACTGGCCCACGTACAAATTTGCAATTTTATGTTCGTTTACTTAATCTATATTTTTAATGTGCATATCATGGCAAAATTAATAGTTTTTCAATGGCTTTACTCTTATTCTGAAGAGATCGGCCACCGGAAGTCTTATTGCTGCAAAGTTATTCCTGCTCACTTCCTATGCTCACTTGCACGTCTTGCAGTAGGCTGATATTCCAAACGTAGGAGAGTTCGTTTGAAGGAGCGCTCGTTTTATGGTTAAATGTCACAGTTATTGTCACGACATTACAAGCGGCGCGAAGGCCAGCGGGCCAGGGCCGCGCGGCCGGCGGAGCGCCGCGCGAGTTACGAAGCCGTGGTGAATGCAATTGTTATATTTATGGCCTGGGCAAGCCCACGATAAACGCATTCACACCCGCCCGCGCAGTCCAAGTGACCACAGCCGAGCGCTCCAGACCTCCGCTCCAGCCAATCACAAGCCGCGCCTTCTAATTTATGCAACGAACTCTCCTATGGTGGCACACGAAGCTACGCAGTACGCACACACACAAGAAAACAGTTCACACTTCACAACAACCTAGTGTGACTTCATCACTTTTCAGTTCCCATCCTGCAATGAGGAGCTTGCTGCTTCAGCAAAAAAAGGTAATCGTTTATTGTTGTACTGCTTCCAATCCAGTCACTGTGTGTGTCCGCTCTGTGCAAACGTGTGTGTGTGTGTGTGTGTGTGTGTGTGTGTGTGTGTGTGTGTGTGTGTGTGTGTGTGTGTGTGTGTGTGCGCGCGCTGTGTGTGTGTGTGTGTGTGTGTGTGTGTGTGTGTGTGTGTGTGTGTGTGTGTGTGTGTGTGTGTGTGTGTGTGTGTGTGTGTGTGTGTGTGTGTGTGTGTGCGCGCGCGCGCGTCTCTCTCTCTCTCTCTCTCTCTCTCTCTCTCTCTCTCTCTCTCTCTCTCTCTCTCTCTCTCTCTCTCTCTCTCTCTCTCTCTCGCAAACGTACGTGTGTGTGTGTGTGTGAGACACAATCTCTCTCTCTCTCTCTCTGCTTCAAGTATTGTTTGTGCATTTCTGCCCCTGCACTCTAATCTGTGACTGTCTGTGTATCCTACTCTATCCTAAACTATGAACAAGAAGATGTTCTTAGAAATTACCTCTAAACATGCTCAAACAACAACAAAGTAATTAAATGTTTCTACCTGTCCACATACATAACCATATTTTCTTTCATATCAGGATCAGACTAGCCGCAAATTGCAACACTAGATTTTTTTATAATCTGATGAATCTAGGGTTGCAATACCTCCCATAGGCAGCCAATGCATCAAAACGTTATTTTGCTATCTGATTGTATTAAACAACGTCAAACTCACCAATATTGCGGCTCTATGGAAAGCTTGGAATTTACTCTTTCTATCGGCAAAGTGTTTGTTTCAGAAAAATCCACCGTAAACATGTTATGATTTATTTTCGCTCAAGAAATCCCAGCAGACATGGTTTATTTTCTAAGTGTTGAACTTCGGAAGCGCTCGTCTTCTATAACGCAACGTCCCGCTGCCTCCTGCATTATGTGACATTTAGAACCAGGTGGTTATAGGACCGCTGAGCGATTTTCCACAAGCGCTTCCAAACTCCAGGACTTTGAAAAAATAATCACCTGAACCAAATTTCTTGATAGAAACTGGCTCATAACATGTCTATGGTGGATCTTTCTGCAACAAATTCCAAGCTTTCCATAGAGCCGCAGTATTGGTGAGTTTGACGTCGTTTAATACAATCAGATCGCAAAATAACGTTTTGATGCATTGGCTGCCTATGGGAGGTATTGCAACCCTAGATTCATCAGATTATAAAAAAATCTAGTGTTGCAATTTGCGGCTAGGATCAGACTATATACTAGTCGTGTGTGCGTGTGCGTGTGTGTGTGTGTGTGTGCGCGCGCGCGGAGGCTTTTATTCAGGTTCCATGTAAACAGTAAGGTATGAATCTCTTTTCGGAATTGGTTCAATCTGAAATAATAAATATTGTCCATAACCGTAGCCACTCGGTCTCTGTTGCCACAATTGTGTTGCTGTTGCTTCTAGGTCCTTGAAGTGAGCTGCATTAGCGTTTCCGGCCTGGGAGCTGGCTGCAATAAGCAGACTAAATAATGTTTATTTAAAAGACACAAATGTATTTAAAAAATATGTCAGGTCCACTATGTATTGTTGTTGGATTTCTTTGGAGATTAGAAAAACTATACATTTCTGGAATCTTCAGAGCATGGGGAATCCAAAAAATCTTTGTTGGCATTTGCACGGACATGTGCAAAGCCGCCATTTTGGACGTTCAAAATGGCCGACATAAAATACATAATTTGTGCTATCTTGGCTTCTAGACAACCTAAAAACCTAATTAAACATGCCAATCCTATGTTTTCTGGGTCAAGGAATCGACTTGAGTACATGATGGGTGTAAAATATTCCAGACCCCCTCCCCCTTTCTGTGGGTTATCTAGTTTGGGACCTCCCAAAACAGTATCAGTCAATTAATGTCTGATTTCCATAATATTAGAGTTGTTTTGTAGGTTTTAAAACATCCCGAGTTCATTCAGTAGACTTTTAAAGCAGCCAGAATAACCTTTCTGACTTTTGTTTGGGACCTTTCCTCACCCGGGACCCCCCAGACCCCTGAGCCTACAGTATCTCAGTAATCACTCTGCTCCTGCTCCAGAACAATGTTAAATTAGATAATAATTTAAGCATAAAAGTTGTAGCTGGGCTCTGAAAACAAAAATGGGTTAGCAAAATACCAGGGCCAGGGGTCTTCCTCAGAGGGTCCGGGACCCCCGGGGGTCCTCAGAGTTACTACAGGGGGCCGCCAATTCTTGATGGGAAAGGATTTTCTCTTTTTCTTTTTCACATTTGAAACTTTGTTTTTATGTATCCAGGGTTTATGTATTGTACACCGATGATTTATTAGTATTCTCAGTATTATTTATAACATTTTTGTGTTAGACAGTTATGGTTGACAGGTGTTACTGCAGGGATTTCAAGAATTAAGGTATTGCATCTTCTCACTTTGAGCGTGCAGACTAACGTGTGCATTTATTGCACTGCACTCACACTGACAACACAACACACACACACACACACACACACACACACACACACACACACACACACACACACACACACACCTCTTTGTTAATCGTCACCCCAAAGCACCCTATCCTCTTAAAGAGCTCATGGTAAATTATGCCCAAAGAGATTCACTACATGTCCTCCCTAATTGTGTTCTCCACCATAGCATTTGCAGGGAGAAGTGCAGCCTGCTTTGCAGCCACATTTGATGAGCTCAAGTACTGACTTTGGAGCAGGGAGGGCAAGACACCTGACTGGAACATACCCTCCACTCTCTAAATGCCATCTATTTTCTTCGATTGATCGAAGCTTGTGGCATTTTGTCAAGTATGACGAAGTAGTCATCATAATACGATACCTTCATCAAGGGACATTATTTTGTGGAAGTGCACACACATGAAGAGGCTGATACCCTGATTCCTCATCAAGTCCTTGCCTCTGCGGCTTATGGTGCTTTGCAAGACATATAATAATAAAACTTTATTTGTATAGCACCTTTCATGACATGAAATGCAGCTCAAAGTGCTTTACAGAGCATAAAATGAAGCACAAGTGCTTAACAGAGAAAAGTAAAATAAAATAAAAAATACATAATAAAAATAAATAATTAAAATGATTACAATAAAGCAGAAAAATAAAAACATAAAACATTGAAGAACAATTTCAGAGCAGTGCGGACGTCAGTAGCAGCACAGGGATTTAAACATTCAGCTAAAAGCAAGAATAAAGAAATAGGTCTTGAGCTGTGCTTTAAAGCTATCCACCGAGGCTGCCTGTCTTAGGTGTAGTGGGAGTTTATTCCAAGCTGTCGGTCCATAGAAGCAGAAAGCTGCTTCACCATATTTTTTATATGTCATTGTTGGCGCCTCAAGTAGGTCTGCACTAGAGGACCTGAGTGGGCGGGTTGGAACATATCTATGCAGGCAGTCATAGAGGTACGAAGGTGCCAGACCATTTAGAGCTTTATAAACAAGTAAAAGAATTTTAAAATCAATCCTAAAAACAACCGGGAGCCAGTGTAGCGACGCTAAAACTGGAGTAATATGTTCTCTTATCTTAGTTTTAGTTAAAACTCTGGCTGCTGCATTTTGAACAAGTTGTAGTCTGTCAGTTGATTTCTTTGGCAGACCGGAGAGAAGTGCATTGCAGTAATCAAGCCGAGAGAAAACAAAAGCGTGGATCAGCGTTTTTGCATCGTTCAGCGACAGATAGGCTCTAATTCGCGCAATATTTCTAAGGTGAAAGAAGGCAATCTTCGTGACATGATTAATGTGTGTATTAAAATTTAATTCAGCATCAATGATCACCACCAGGTTCTTTACAGAGGTGTTACTTTCTTTAGCCAGGTTACCAAGTCTACTTATTATTGATTCTCTCTGGGCAGTAGAACCTATTATGAGAACTTCTGTCTTGTCCTCATTTAGCTTGAGAAAGTTCTCACTCATCCAGCATTTTATGCTAGACACACACGTCAGCAATGGGTCTAGAGCACAGGGGTCATCCGGAGCCACCGAAAGGTACAACTGGGTGTCATCAGCATAGAAATGGAAATTCACACCGTGAGCGGAAATAAGTTCTCCCAGCGGCAGTATATAGAGGGAGAATAATAAAGGACCAAGAATCGAGCCCTGTGGAATACCAGAGCAGATGTTGTGTTTGTTTGACTCAAAGTCAGCTAGATTAACAGAGTAGCTTCTGCCTGTTAGGTAAGAGTAAAACCAGGACAGAGCTGTCCCTGACAGTCCTACCCAGTGTTCGAGACGTTGTATTAGAATTGTATGGTCAATTGTGTCAAAAGCCGCCGATAGGTCCAGCAGTAGGAGAACGGACACATCTTTGTTGTCAGCAGCCACCCTAAGATCATTAATAACTTTTAAAAGTGCAGTTTCTGTGCTGTGTCCTTTCCTGAAACCGGATTGGAATTTGTTGTGCACCTTATTGTTCTGCAGAAACACATCCAATTGATGAAAGATAATTTTTTCTAGGACCTTGCCCAGAAAAGGCAAATTAGAGATGGGTCTATAATTATCCAGCACTGACGGGTCAAGGTTGGGTTTTTTGAGTAAGGGCTTAACTACGGCCGTTTTAAGTGAGTCTGGGAAGACGCCTGATTGTATAGAGCTGTTTACTATTTTTAGGATATCTTCAATAACACAGTCTACAACCTCTTTAAGAAACAGCGTGGGTATTACATCCAGCGAGCAAGAAGACGATGTCATTTGCGATATGGTTTTACGAAGTTCCTCTTCATCAATTGCACAAAATGATGAAAATGATATGTGTTTGGTCACCCAACACCGATGTCCTCCTGCTGTTACTGGAAAAAAGAAATAGATATATTCGAGCTATTTCAAGTGTCACAAATGTCAAGGGTTCCTTGGCCTACACATTTTTTCTGGTGCTGGCTGGGGAAGAGCATTTGTTGGAATCTCCAAAAAGACATGGGTCAATGCCTACTTGAAGCCTGATGATGTTGACCAAGCCATTATCCACTTCAAGGACCTTGGCAAGGTTTCCATTCCTCCCAAGCTTATTCAACATTGCAGTCTTTGGAGCATTTTGTATGCCATGTTTACGGTTCAAAAGATCCAACAACCCTGCGATTACTCAGATGGTAACTATTTCTGTCAAAGAACTTGGAGGGTGAGAGGCTACCTCCAACTTGTGCTGCACTGCTACCACAGAATCCTCTGTGCCAACTATGTCACAATGTGGCATAAATCATACCTGATGAATTGCTCTGAGCTTCCACCAATCAAAGAAAATAGATGGAATTCAGAGAGTGGAGGGTATGTTCCAGTCAGGTGTCTTGCCCTCCCTGCTCCTAACGCAGTACTTGAGTTCATCAAATATGGCTGCAAAGCAGTTTGCAAGGGACGGTCCAGCTGCTCAAATAAGCTGCCTTTCACTCTATGCTATGGTGGAGACACTGTCAACACTATTAGGTTGGACATTGAAGATGACAATGATGAAGACAAATAGATCCTGCATGTCTGAAATGACTCCATTGTAGTGAATCTTTTTGGGCATAATTGACCATGGGCCATTTCACCATAGGGTGAGGGTTTTGGGGTGACAATAACAAAGGGGTGTGTGTGTGTGTGTGTGTGTGTGTGTGTGTGTGTGTGTGTGTGTGTGTGTGTGTGTGTGTGTGTGTGTGTGTGTGTGTGTGTGTGTGTGTGTGTGTGTGTGTGTTGTGAGTGCAGTGCAATAAATGGACATGTTGTTCTGCGCACCCAAAGTGAGAAGTTGCAAAACCTTCATTATGTCAAATGCTGGGTCTGGCCCTTGCCCTTCCCCTGTTCTACCACACTTTGCTCGCCAACCTCCCCTCCTGTGAACCTGATTGTCAATCTGAACTCCTCCCGGCTTCACAGCTGTGAGCTGTTGCCGGTTGACTACCTAGTTGTCCATAAAAGGGATTTGGTTCCCCTGGCATCACAGGGATCTCCATATATGGGCATAAAGGGGATTTGGTTCCCCTGACATCACAGTGTTGTCAGAGTGGGATGTCAGAGTGTGAGAGTCAATCAGCAAAAAAGAAAAGTGTTACCCGTCCAGACATACAGACAGATACGGTCAAGATGTGACGGTTCTGATAGTTCTGACCCATGGTTCTGACCTATGGTCGCAATAAACCCAGGACACATAAAAGCATTCAAAGTTTCAGTTTCAAATGTAACAAAAATAAAGAAAAAAAGATCCCATCAATATTTGGCGGGCCCCCTGTAGTAACTCTGAGGACCCCCCGGGGTCCCAGACCCCCCGAGGTATTTGCTACTACTCATTTTTCTTTTAAGAGCTCACCTACAACAACCTTTATGCTTAAATTATTATCTAATTGTTCTAGAGCAGGAGCAGAGTGATTACTGAGATTGATGGCTCCGTCAAAAGTCCAGCACCAAGTGACCTAAGGGGGCGGGCTGGGACATATCTCTCTAAAGAGTCTTTCAAGTATGAAGGTGCTAAGCCCATTAAGGCTTTAAAAACAAGTAAAAGAACTTTAAAATCTATCCTAAACTTAACTGGGAGCCAGTGCAAAGATGCAAGTACAGGGGAGATGTGGTCCCTTTTCCTAGTGTTTGTTAAAATTCTAGCAGCTGCGTTCTGAATGAGCTGTAACCGGTCGATAGTTTTCTTTGGCAGGCCTGTATAAAGTGCGTTGCAATAATCTAGTCGGGATAAAACAAAGGCATGGGTCAATTTCTTGGCATGCTCTAGGCAGAGGAAGGATCTGACTCTAGCAATATTTCTTAAATGATAAAAAGCTATTTTTGTGACATTACTAATGTGCTTATTAAAATTGAGGTCCGGGTCAAGGATTACACCAAGGTTTCTAACGGTTGCTTTAACATGTACTGACAAATTTCCAAGGTTGTTAGATATTCTAGAAGCCAAGATAGCACAAATTATGTATTTTATGTTGGCCATTTTGAACGTCCAAATTGGCTGCTTTGCACATGTCCGTGCAAATGCCAACAAAGATTTTTGGATTCCCCATGCTCTGAAGATTCCAAAAATGTATAGTTTTACAAATCTCCAAAAAAATCATAGTGAACCTGACTATATGATGTATGTCTATGTCACCGGATATAAGAGAACCAGCACATTCGAGACGCGGAGCACTCGTGATGCGGCACGGGGCGGAGCAAGCGGTCGCCACAACAACGTATTCCAGGCGGTGCGCCGCTCTATTGTCCACGACACTGCGAGCGGCTACCGAAGCCCCCCTGTATCCACGAAGCCCAAACGAGTTACGAGGCCCCCCTGGGTCCACGAAGCCCCAAGCGGCGCGAAGGCCAGCGGACCTTGGTGCGGCGCGAGTGGCCGCGAAGAGCGGGCCAGGGCCGCGCGGCCGGCGGAGCGCCGCGCGAGTTACGAAGCCGTGGTGAATGCAATCGTTATATTTATGCCCAGGCCGTAAGGCCTGGGCAAGCGCACGTTAAACGCCCTGTCCAAGTGACTACAATGGAGCTAATGGCTAGGCTAGGCTAGGCTAGGCTAGGCTAGGCTAGGCTAGGCTAGGCTAGGCTAGGCTAGGCTAGTAAATAAAGAGTAAACACTTCCGGTCTGCGGCGAGTTCAAAGCGTGACGTAACTCTCTTATCCAGTGGCTGACGTCGCCATCTGGTGGTGATTAGTGTGTGGTGAACGTCAAAACGAGTGCTCCTTGACAACTTTTACTGGTTTCTTGAACATACTGTAACATCTATACTAGTGTACTTCTAATTGTCCTAAAACATTTTCCAGGTTCTTTCAGATTGAAATTCGTGGTAGCCTTACATTAAAGGACCAGGTCACCTCTGGGACAACCAGATCTTATTTTATTGTTGTTTGGTACACGATCAACACAAGTACTTTTTTGTGTCCAATCTGTGTTTTTAGATATTTTAGCATTTCAACATGCTACAACTGGTCATATGATGCTGAAATCCTAAAATATCTAAAAACACAGATTGAACACAAAAAAGTACTTAGGATTGTGTTGATCGTGTCCCAAACAATTAATACAATAAGATCTGGTTGTCCCAGAGGTGACCTGGTCCTTTAAGACGTGACTGCAGTTGCTTCCTTATTGATGACGTCTGAGACGGCATCAATGCGGAAGCAACTGCAGGTTCGTCTTAATGTAAGGTTAAATTCGTGGTATGCAAGCTATTAAAGGCCACTTAACATGTTAATTCCATTCTCCATAGAAGAGCTATCAATCGGTTGTTGACACAAGTAGGCTACACCTAATGAGGTCCAGTTACTTAATTATCAATTTTACTTTATCTGTTTATTTTAGATTGGGCAGATGTGTAATGTATGGTAGGCTAGCTACTATAGGCTATATTATTGTAAGTAATGAAAATACACCTTGTGTGCATGTACACCAGGGGTCTTCAACAGGGGGTGCAGGACCCCTATAGGGGTCCTCAGAATTACTACAGGGAAGGCACTAACTCAATGTGTGATAGGACCATTCTTTTAGAATAAATGAACAACCCTCTCATCCCTTTTCTGAGGAAAACTTTAGCCAAAAATAGCAGATCTACAAGCTTGTAGATCGGCTATTTTTGGCAAATAGGTTTGGTGTAGAAGTGAAAAAGTAGACCAAGTACAGAGTGAAAGGTAAAATGTACTAAGTAAAAGATGGAACAAGGATAAGGAGTTAAATGTAAAAAAAAAAAATGCCCCCAAAATCTCTAGTGGGCACTAGACAGGAGGCGGCTCTTTGCGTCGGCACTTTGAACCAGGGTTGTTCGATGTGGCCTAAAAATAAAATCTCGATTTTCGATTTTCAATTACAATTGTTTTGGTAAAAGAATAATACATTGTTTCAACTATGTTGTTTTCATTTAAAAATGCAAGGAAATGATTATTTTTTTAATATATTTTTTATTTTTTTATTTTTTTATATAGCCAAATAGCGAAATGCAATAAAACAATAAGGGTAATACTAATAATAATTACTTTAGTTGCGCAACAATCACATACAGAAGTTAACTTAGCGTCCTTAGTGTTTCCTTATCAATAGTGAGTGACAAAACAGCCAAAACAAGCCAGCTCTTGGAGGCTGGTGAAACGGGTGAAAAAATAGCTAAGGCCGCCCTAGCTCTGGTCCATCGCGTCTCCTCCCGGAGACACTCTGACAGACCCGTCGGGAAACGCATGGACTCGAGATTGTCGGCCCCTCCGAGCGCTCAACATCAGTCAAAATAAACAAAACTGTTTCACTACTCACCAAACCAAAGGTAGTTTTGCGTTGTTGAAAGTCTATTCTCCGCGGTGGTGAACCCCTCAGCACCCCACCTACTCTGTAAAATACATTATTTTTGGCATGAAATAAAGTGCATCCAACTCGACCGCCGCTTATTTCCGGGTTGTGAACCATTGTATCTGCTGTGGCCGCTAGGTGGCCTGAGGTGTGTGCGTTTTATTTCATGACAAAAATAATGTATTTTACAGAGTAGGTGGGGTGCTGAGAGGTTTACCACTGCGGAGAATAGACTTTCAACAACGCAAAACTACCTTTGGTTTGGTGAGTAGTGAAGTAGTTTAGTTTATTTTGACTGATGTTGAGCGCTCGGAGGGGCCGACAATCTCGAGTCCATGCGTTTCCCGACGGGTCTGTCAGAGCGTCTCCGGGAGGAGACGCGATGGACCAGAGCTAAGGCCGCCCCTGCACTGCTCATGCACAGAGTCTCCGTGACGGAGATGTTGATTGTAAACGGAGCCGAAGCACTTTGCTTCCTGAGTCTCCCGACGCAAAATTAACACAGTGACAGGGACAGTAGGACTACAGTAGGTGGGTAACACAGAATTAATAAGCTTCTTTCAAACTACAACAACAAGTAAGTTACCAGCTCAGCAGCGTTTGTTCTGTTTGCTGCCTGTACCAGCGCGAGTGAGCGCAGTGCTGTGGTGAGCTCTGCCCAGTCTGACATGCGCTGCGTGCACATCAAAGAAATTACCCATCAGAGAGAAATTAGTATTAATTTGGTGTCGGACCTTGTCGTCCTGCTTTAGGAGGACCGGGCTGTGTACGTTTTGCCCCTTGCAAGGCTCCAATGAGTAAGAATTACCCTAATTAAAGTGAAACTCGATTTCGTATTTTTTAAATCGTCCAAAGGAAGAAATCCCGATTTCGATTAAAAATCGATTAATCGAAAAACCCTACTTTGAACACATGCACATGTTAGGGGAGACCTCCTCTATCACACCACACTCTCCACTAAGCGGGAGAGGTGTAAAATAAAGTGCTGTTGGCTTTCTAGTGCGACCACACTCACAAAAAAAGTGGGTGCTGGACGGGAGGCCGCTCTTTGCGTCGGCACTTTGAACACACGCACGCGTTTGGGAGACCTCCTATATCACACCACACTCTCCGCTAAGCAGGAGAGGTGTAAAATCAATTTCTGTTGGCTTTCCATTGCAGCCAATCGCTCAAAAAGTGACATTTTCAGACTCTAGTTGGCGCTGGAGAGCAGACGGCTCTTTGCGTCGGCACTTTAAACACACGCGCGCGTTCGGGGAGACCTCCTCTATCACACCACACTCTCCACGAAGCGGCAGAGGTGTAAAATAAAGTGCTGTTGGCTTTCTAGTGCGACCACACTCACAAAAAAACACAATTTTTGGACTCTAGTGGGCGCTGGACGGTTTTGGACTCTAGTGGGCGCTGGATGGGAGGCGTCTCTTTGCGTCGGCACACACGCACGTGTTCGGGGAGACCTCCTCTTCCACACCACACTCTCTGCTAAGCGGGAGAGGTGGCATTGCAAGTGCTGCTGGCCTTCCAGTGCAGCCAGGTGCACAAAATGGCCTCAAAAGGCGCCCTCAAAAAACGAAATTTTCTGACTCTAGTGGAAGTTTTCTGGCTATTAAAATGTGTGAGTATATAGTAACCATGAGGTTATAAGAAAGCGACATCATTTAATTGTATTTAAGTGTTACACAGAATTACATTTTATATTCATACGAATGAAATACAATGTAATCGTTTACTTTGTTTTCAAATATAGGGCATAGGTAAACAAAACACATGCTATGTGATAGTAGATAAGAATATGTGCAACTCTCTCTCTCTCTCTCTGTCCTTATCAAAGTTGCATGGCAAAAATGTCTAGTCATCATTACAAAATATATCACTTATAATTCATACTTAAGGTTTATTTTAGTTTATTTTAGCCCAAAATTGCACCATAAAATAACAAATGATTGTTTTTTAAAAAACGCATCTCAAAACGCATCTCAAAATATGCTTGCAGCTTAATGACATATGGTTAATTAGGTGGGAGCGTTCTCCAAGGAGTTTGCAGTGGCCCACAAATATGAAGACTAAAAGATTGGATGAAGGCAATAACACACAGGCGTGGTTTACTGATGCTACTAAACAATCCGCCTTCCATGTTCCCCATAGAGATTAACACAAATATGTATTTCAATTATTTTAAGCCTAGAATCAAGCCATCCAGGATCCTGGCGAATCATGACCATAAAACCTTTGATTCTTTGAAAAGAAAACCCATGTAAAACCACTAAACAAAGGGTATTTATTAAATGTAGTAATGTCATATAATTAAACATTCACATATTAATGCACCACATTTCTCTCTATTCCAGACCAGTCTGTGGAGTCCAGCCAGCAGAGAAGATGAGTTCTCCAGTGACTGCTATCGATGTTTCTATTAAACGGGAACCGGCTGAAGTTGAGGTTGAAGTCGAAGACCACCAGGACCTGATGTTAAGCTATAGATTAACTACAGGTCAGATAAGACTCAGAAACAAAACAAAAGAGTGAAGGAGAGAGAAAGAGAACTCGACGGAGAGAGTTGAGAGACAGAGGGCTAGAGAAATGCAGATTGCTGACAGATGCATGCATTGCATGATGTGAACAACTTTGCATGAGAAAAAAAAACTTTTGCATGCTAACATTGACAAACCAAAAGTGGAAGGTCTCTATTCAGTCTCTACTACTACTCCGCTAATTTTAAGGGAACCACATAGCATGGTCACCACGATGTGGCGCCACCTGGAGGTGTTTTTTTCATTTCTTTTTTATTCGCTCAGGCTTTTTAGGGCTTTGGGCCTAAACTGATGCTACTTGTTAGGGCTGGGCTGGGTTAACAGCACACATTATCTCTTACATTACATATATTTCATTACTTCTCGTTAAAGTACGTCATATATCTCCACTTCTCAGCTCAACGGCTGGAGAAACTAGGGCAGGCACGCTCAATGGAGTCGGCAGATGCCACGTTAACCATTTAATACATTGCCTTCACTACATTGACATTGATATGCTACATCAACACAAACACACATTACTGCTTACATAGATTATGTATATATCATTACTGTTCATTAAAGTACCTCACTTCCAACTGTCTACACTTCTCAGCTCAACGGCTGGAGAAACGACGGCAGGCACAGATACGCCGACGCTCATTGGAAACTGCAGAGGCCAAAGGTAACTACTGTTTTCCCATTAACCATTTAATACATTGCCTTCACTAGTTTGACATTGATATTTATTACATCAACAGAATAACACAAACACACATTACTGCTTACATACATTAAGTACAGTATGTAACATTACTGCTCATTAAAGTACCTCACTTCCAACTATCTACACTTCTCAGCTCAACGGCTGGAAAAACAACGGCAGGCACAGAGACAGAGGCGCTCATTGGAAACTGCAGAGGCCACAGGTTACTACTGTTTTCCCATCAACTCTGTAACACATTGCTTTCACTGCATTGACATTGATATTTATTACATAAACACAATAACACAAACACACAATACTGTTTTACCATTAACTCACCTACTGCCAGATTATTTATTTATTTATTGGGTCTGGTGCCATCAAAAAGCGGCTTACCTTTGCGACGTTATAGTAGATAGACAGACAGACATTTATTTATTTATTTTTATTTTTTTGGGTTGTGCAATAGTGCACTTTGGTCTGCCAGGCAGCAGAGGGCGGCGTCATGCGAGAATGAATGTGAATTTGCCTGTTATGTGTTGAAGAAGAAGAAGACCAGTCACTGGTCACAGAGCCTTACAGCCTGAGGGAATCAACAAGGAAGTGAATTGTTCTCCGTTGATCTAACGCATAATGGATTTTTTACACCATCACCGCGGAAAATGTGTTTACAGTAGACGGCCGCGCGACCCCTCATCAGCTTACAGTCATCAGACGAACGAACCGAACGAGCGCCGTATTGGCGGAGAGGTCTTGCGCAATCGGGCGAACGTGAACGTTCAAAGCGTTGGGAGAGTTAACCATTTAATACATTGCCTTCACTACTTTGACATTGATATTGACCACATCAACACAATAACACAAACACACATAGATTACGTGCAGTATATATTATTACTGCTCATTAAAGTACCTCATTCCAACTATCTACACTTCTCAGCTCAACGGCTGGAAAAACAACAGCAGGCACAGAGACAGAGGCACTCATTGGAAACCGCAGAGGCCACAGGTAACTACTGTTTTCCCATCAACTCTGTAATACATTGCTTTCACTACAATGACATATTCACATTTATTACATCAATACAACAACCTCACCACACTACAGTTCCTACCGCCCTGGTGTGACATCACACCAGTCCCCTTATCTCCTACCTACATGTTTGAGCTTGTCTTGATATGTTGAAATAACAATAAATAATAATAATAGTAATAATAATACACCATCAGTTTGGGGGTCCCTGGCCTGAAAAGTGGCCCCTGCACTAAAGGGGTCGTGGCTGTCCGTAATTTAAAAAAGGCTCTATCTCACATCTGTTCTATGATGTGCTAGTGGGGATGAGGAGCACAGTCAGCCACAGATTGATCCTCCCAAGGTCAGCACAACATGATTTGGTCAGTCCTTTGTGCCAGTAGCCATCAGGGTACACAACCAAGTCTGACCCCCATAGGTTATATTTAGTTCTTTGGGATTACTGACTTCTGCTAGTCTCTCTGGCACACTTGCACACAGAGTATTACAGAAGAAGTGTTGACCAAGAGAGAACATTCAGAGAGTGTGTGTGTGTGTGTGTGTGTGTGTGTGTGTGTGTGTGTGTGTGTGTGTGTGTTTGTTTGTTTTTCTTTATTTTACCTTTTCTTCTCCTTCACCGAATCAACGGTTTTATCATGGTCCTGGATGGCTTGATTCTAGGCTTAAAATAATAATAATAATAAAGGCACTATATTAATTAATTAATATATATTAATTATCCAACTATCTACACTTCTCAGCTGAACGGCTGGAAAAACGACGACAGGCAGACAGACAGCGCCGCTCATTGGAAACTGCAGAAGCCAAAGGTACTGTTTTTCCAACGACTGTAATACTCACTACAATGACATATTCACATCTGTTACATCAATAAAAAAACACCAGCACACTTCAGTTCTTACATATACATTGTTACTGACAACTCACGTACAGTACCTCACATCCAACTATCTTCACCTCGAAACGACGCCAGACATACTCAGTGGAGTCGCTAGATGCGAGAGGTAATTAATCAGGTTTCCCCATTAACCATTTAATACATTGCCTTCACTACATTGACATTAATCTTGACTACATAAACACAAATACACATTACTGCTTACATAGATTACGTACATATCATTACATTTCATCATGGTCCTGGATGGCTTGATTCTAGGCTTAAAATAATAATAATAATAAAGGCACTATATTAATGCACCACATTTCTCTCTATTCCAGACCAATCTGTAATGTCCAGCCAGCAGGTGAAGATGACTTCTCCTGGGACAGCTATCAATGTTTCTATTAAACGGGAACTGGCTGAAGTTGAAGTGGAAGTGGAAGACCACCAGGACCTAAGTATGTCTTTCTTTCTTTCTTTCTTTCTTTCTTTCTTAAACAATAAAGTTGTTTTTGTTACAATTAAATGTACACACACACACACCAATGTTCCCTCGAAATTTTCATCGGTCTGAGCAAACACTCCAACCTTCTGAGCACAACTTGAGCACTGCTGAGCAACATGACAAGTGCACGAGTGTATACTGCGTCCTTGCATCAATTCATGTCAAGTTATGGCTTATTCAAATCTAATTACAGAATAAGTAATAGGGGTCCGATTACTTTAAATAAACTGTAGGCTACAATAGGACAGTTACATTTAAAAAGAGGGAGAACAAGGGTTTTATATCAATTAAGGCCCATTCCCACTGGGCCAGATAACAGATAAAAAAATCTTTCTCCAGATACAAAGTGGATGGTAAGATACAGATACAGATATGTTTTTTTTTTTTTTATCTGTGACAGATATTTTTTTTAATCTGTATCTTACCATCCACTTGAATGGAGAAAAAGATTTTTTATATCTGGAGAAAGAGATTTCTTTTATCTGTTATCTGGCCCAGTGGGAATGGGCCTTTAGGCCTACAGACTCCCCTTGGGATAATAAAGGTATCTATCTAAGTATATACACATGTTGACAAAATCAAAACAATATGCAATAGAGATAAGATTCTCTCCTTCATTGCGGGACAGTGAAGCAGCAAAGGTTCTCAAACTTTTCAAGGACCCCCAAATTGACACTTATTAGCCCACGGACCCCCATTTCAAAAGATATTCCAAGGTCCCCGATAAGATAATATTTTTAAGGCTTTAGCAGTGATTCCCAACCATTTTAATGTCAAGGACCCCCTGTTTGACATGCATTAGGCTACAGACCCCCATTTAATGGCATTTCTATCTCTGAGAGACCAATTTATATTGTAAAATCAATGTTAATTTAACTCTGAGAGTGTGGTTCCATTTGTACACTCTGAGTTACATATAAGGGTCCATTTGTTTCCTAACCTTAGCTGGGGACCCATGGAACTCCCTCAGCTCAGTGCAGCTTCCACTCATAACTGCTCATTTAAGTACCTCGCATCCAGCTATCATTTCATTTATTTTTTATTCGCTCAGGCTTTTTAGGGCTTTGGGCCTAAACTGATGCTACTTGTTAGGGCTGGGCTGGGTTAACAGCACACATTATCTCTTACATTACATATATTTCATTACTTCTCGTTAAAGTACATCATATCTATCTCCACTTCTCAGCTCAACGGCTGGAGAAACTACGGCAGGCACGCTCAATGGAGTCGGCAGATGCCACGTTAACCATTTAATACATTGCCTTCACTACATTGACATTGATATGTGCTACATCAACACAAACACACATTACTGCTTACATAGATTATGTATATATCATTACTGCTCATTAAAGTACCTCACTTCCAACTGTCTACACTTCTCAGCTCAACGGCTGGAGAAACGACGGCAGGCACAGATACGCCGACGCTCATTGGAAACTGCAGAGGCCACAGGTAACTACTGTTTTCCCATTAACCATTTAATACATTGCCTTCACTAGTTTGACATTGATATTTATTACATCAACAGAATAACACAAACACACATAACTGCTTACATACATGAAGTACAGTATGTAACATTACTGCTCATTAAAGTACCTCACTTCCAACTATCTACACTTCTCAGCTCAACGGCTGGAAAAACAACGGCAGGCACAGAGACAGAGGCGCTCATTGGAAACTGCAGAGGCCACAGGTTACTACTGTTTTCCCATCAACTCTGTAACACATTGCTTTCACTGCATTGACATTGATATTTATTACATAAACACAATAACACAAACACACAATACTGTTTTACCATTAACCATTTAATACATTGCCTTCACTACTTTGACATTGATATTGACCACATCAACACAATAACACAAACACACATAGATTACGTGCAGTATATATTATTACTGCTCATTAAAGTACCTCATTCCAACTATCTACACTTCTCAGCTCAACGGCTGGAAAAACAACAGCAGGCACAGAGACAGAGGCACTCATTGGAAACCGCAGAGGCCACATGTAACTACTGTTTTCCCATCAACTCTGTAATACATTGCTTTCACTACAATGACATATTCACATTTATCTCAGCCACACCAACTCAAAACGGCCAAAGACGGATTCTGTTCGGCGGTTCCCGACATTCGGTCGTGTTGGAAGTCACCATTATTACAGAAATATATACTGCATGCTATGCTGAACGTAATCCACTTAGTGTCATCTTTTCAAAATGCATATTTACCGTACAGTTTGTGTTTGTATGCTTATTTCGCAATACCTATTGCGCAATCCTCTGTAGAGTGAGTTTGTCATCATGGTCACAAGAGTATCGGGTTTCAAGAGGGAAGGGGGGGGGTTAGAGAGAGAGAGAGAGGAGAGAGAGAAGAGAGAGAGAGAGAAAGAGAGAGAGAGAGAGAGAGAGAGAGAGAGAGAGAGAGAGAGGTACAGTAAGATACAGTAGATTACAGTACAGTAAGATACAGTACAGCAAGGTACAGCATAGTACAGTACAATACGGTACAGCAAGGTACAGTAGAGTACAGCAAAGTACAGTACAATACGGTACAGCAAGGTACAGTAGAGTACAGCAAAGTACAGTACAATACGGTACAGTCAGGTACAGTAGAGTAAGATACAGTAGATTACAGTACAGTAAGATACAGTACAGCAAGGTACAGCATAGTACAGTACAATACGGTACAGCAAGGTACAGTAGAGTACAGCAAAGTACAGTACAATACGGTACAGCAAGGTACAGTAGAGTACAGCAAAGTACAGTACAATACGGTACAGTCAGGTACAGTAGAGTAAAGCAAAGTACAGTAAGGTAAGGTAAAGTAGAGTACAGTACAATACGGTACAGTAAGATACAGTAGATTACAGTACAGTAAGATACAGTACAGCAAGGTACAGCATAGTACAGTACAATACGGTACAGCAAGGTACAGTAGAGTACAGCAAAGTACAGTACAATACGGTACAGTCAGGTACAGTAGAGTAAAGCAAAGTACAGTAAGGTAAAGTAGAGTACAGTGCAATACGGTACAGTACAGTACAGTACAGCAAAGTACAGTACAGTACAATACGGTACAGTCAGGTACAGTAGAGTAAAGCAAAGTACAGTAAGGTAAAGTAGAGTACAGTGCAATACGGTACAGTACAGTACAGTACAGCAAAGTACAGTACAGTACAATACGGTACAGTCAGGTACAGTAGTGTACAGCAAAGTACAGTAAGGTAAAGTAGAGTACAGTAGAGTACAGCAAAGTACAGTAAGGTAAAGTAGAGTACAGTAGAGTACAGCAAAGTACAGTAAGGTAAAGTAGAGCACAGTAGAGTACAGGACAGTAAGGTAAAGTAGAGTACAGTAGAGTACATTAAAGTACAGTACAGTAAGGTAAAGTAGAGTACAGTAGAGTACATTAAAGTACAGTAAGGTAAAGTAAGGTACAGTAGAGTACATTAAAGTACAGGACAGTAAGGTAAAGTAGAGTACAGTAGAGTACATTAAAGTACATTAATGTACAAAGTACAATACAGTAAGGTACAGTAGAGTACAGTACAGTAAGGTACAGTAGAGTACATTAAAGTACAGTACAGTAAGGTACAGTAGAGTACATTAAAGTACAGTACAGTAAGGTACAGTAGAGTACATTAAAGTACAGTACAGTAAGGTACAGTAGAGTACAGTAGAGTACAGTAAAGTACAGTACAGTAGAGTACAGTAAAGTACAGTACAGTAAGTGGATGGATGGATGTGGATGGATGCATGGATGGATGGATGGATGGATGGATGGATGGATGGATGTGGATGGATGGATGGATGGATGGATGGATGGATCGATGCATGGATGTGGATGGATGGATGGATGGATGGATGCATGGATGGATGGATGGATGGATGCGAATGGATGGATGTGGATGGATGGATGTGGATGGGTGGATGGATGTGGATGGATGGATGGATGGATGTGGATGGATGTGGATGGATGGATGTGGATGGATGGATGGATGGATGGACAGACAGACAGACAGACAGACAGATGGATGGATGGATGTGGATGGATGGATGGATGTGGATGGATGGATGCATGGATGGATGTGATGGATGTGGATGGATGGATGGATGTGGATGGGTGGATGTGGATGGATGGATGCATGGATGGATGGATGTGGATGGATGGATGGATGGATGTGGTTGGATGCATGGATGGATGGATGGATGGATGTGGATGGATGGATGGATGGATGTGGATGGATGGATGGATGGATGTGGATGGATGGATGTGTGGATGGATGGATGGATGGATGGATGGATGGATGGATGTGGATTGATGGATGTGGATGGATGGATGGATGTGTGGATGGATGGATGGATGTGGATGGATGGATGGATGGATGTGGGTGGATCACTGCTGCAACGTAGCTGTGAGCGCCTGCAAAGCAGGCGCGATCTCTAGATGTGAGCGGCCCGAAGGGCCGCGAACCTCTAGTTACATCAATACAACAACCTCACCACACTACAGTTCCTACCGCCCTGGTGTGACATCACACCAGTCCCCTTATCTCCTACCTACACGTTTGAGCTTGTCTTGATATGTTGAAATAACAATAAATAATAATAATAGTAATAATAATACACCATCAGTTTGGGGGTCCCTGGCCTGAAAAGTGGCCCCTGCACTAAAGGGTTCATGGCTGTCCGTAATTTAAAAATCACACCCGTGTGAACTGAGCGGTGGTGGTGGTGGGGGGGGCCTGTGTGTGTGTGTGTGTGTGTGTGTGTGTGTGTGTGTGTGTGTGTGTGTGTGTGTGTGTGTGTGTGTGTGTGTGTGTGTATTGCAGTTGATGCTCAACCTCTCTGGTCACTCAGTGGTATTCAGGCTACACATTCCTCAGGCTACACATTCCTCAGGCTACACATTCCTCAGGCTACATACAGACAGACACACACACACACACACACGGCCACGCTATGGAGACGGTGTGACCACCGCTCAAAAAAGGCTCTATCTCACATCTGTTCTATGATGTGCTAGTGGGGATGAGGAGCACAGTCAGCCACATATTGATCCTCCCAAGGTCAGCACAACATGATTTGGTCAGTCCTTTGTGCCAGTAGCCATCAGGGTACACAACCAAGTCTGACCCCCATAGGTTATATTTAGTTCTTTGGGATTACTGACTTCTGCTAGTCTCTCTGGCACACTTGCACACAGAGTATTACAGAAGAAGTGTTGACCAAGAGAGAACATTCAAAGAGTGTGTGTGTGTGTGTGTGTGTGTGTGTGTGTGTGTGTGTGTGTGTGTGTGTGTGTGTGTGTGTGTGTGTGTGTGTGTGTGTGTGCAGGGTTGTTAAGTAACGGATTACATGTAACGGGATTACGTAATCAGATTACAAAAAACTGGTAACTTGTAAAGTCTCAGGTTACATTTTAAAATGTGTAATCTGGATTACAGTAACGGATCTGAATGATGGGGGTTACATGCTGGATTACATTCTCCCCTTGCCCTCATCAATTTTACAAATAAGTTATAACGCCAAACAATAATAATCAAGTCGAATCAACGTAAAGTACTGCCACTTTGTTTAAGTAAAATTCTGTTGTCCTTTTCCTAATTTCATAGGCTCAATATTCTTGTCTAGTTATCAATGGTAAAACTTGTTTTATTTAATTAAATAGAGTTTTGCTAAAAAGTAATCCAAAAGTAACTGAAAGTAACTAGCAGTTACTTTTTAAATTGTGATAATCAGATTACGTTACTGACTACATTTTCTTTGCAAGTAACTTGTAACTGTAGGGGATTCCTTTTTAAAAGTAACCCTAACAACCCTGTGTGTGTGTGTGTGTGTGTGTTTGTTTGTTTGTTTTTCTTTATTTTACCTTTTCTTCTCCTTCACCGAATCAACGGTTTTATCATGGTCCTCGATGGCTTGATTCTAGGCTTAAAATAATAATAATAATAAAGGCACTATATTAATTAATTAATATATATTAATTATCCAACTATCTACACTTCTCAGCTGAACGGCTGGAAAAACGACGACAGGCAGACAGACAGCGCCGCTCATTGGAAACTGCAGAAGCCAAAGGTACTGTTTTTCCGACGACTGTAATACTCACTACAATGACATATTCACATCTGTTACATCAATAAAAAAACACCAGCACACTTCAGTTCTTACATATACATTGTTACTGAAAACTCACGTACAGTACCTCACATCCAACTATCTTCACCTCGAAACGACGCCAGACATACTCAGTGGAGTCGCTAGATGCGAGAGGTAATTAATCAGGTTTCCCCATTAACCATTTAATACATTGCCTTCACTACATTGACATTAATTTTGACTACATAAACACAAATACACATTACTGCTTACATAGATTACGTACCTCAAGACCTCAGGAGGGACCCACCCAATACCTCCCCAGAGAAGCCTCTTGTTGGGAAAAAAAATAGAGCAGGAGAGGGGAGTTTAGCCTTGGTCAGGAGGAGGAGATGGGCAGTGATTTGGCCACCACTGCCGACCCGGCCATCAGGAGGGTGTTGTGGTTTGCGGGTCGAAACACCACCTATGATCGATGGTTACCACCTGAAGACATCAAATTTTCCTGGCCAAGGCTACATTCACCAAACGTGAATGGAGGAGAAGCATCGTTAGATGTAATTATAATCATAGAACTCTGGGCAACCAGTGACTTCCAGGAAAGTCTGGATGGAAACCGAGGAAGATCGGTGACGCTGGAGAGACAGATGACCACCAGGAAGAGCCTGGCGTGGGTGTATGAGGTTAGCAACCTCATGCACAGCACTCGCGAGAGGGCACCAACTCAAGCTACAGACATTTATTCAGATACCCTCAGAGTCTCCCGAGAGGGGGGGAGTATGTGAGACTCAACAATACAAACATAACGGTAACAGCCCTTAACTAATCACAGCTAACGAGATGGCTCACCTAAACAACATCAGCTGGGGAGAAATTGGAAGTAAAGTGTCACTGCGAGAACATCTGCAGGAACACAAAAGGTAAAAATACATCAAGCCAGGACCAAGTGTGGAGAAGAGGGGTCACAGGTGCAGCGCACAACTTGGTTGGTGAGTTGGTGAGACGAAAGAGAACTCCAGGCAGGAATAACCCCACAGTACTGGAGAACTCTACGCGCCTGTGTCACCTCAAGACCTCAGGAGGGACCCACCCAATACCTCCCCAGAGAAGCCTCTTGTTGGGGAAAAAAATAGAGCAGGAGAGGGGAGTTTAGCCTTGGTCAGGAGGAGGAGATGGGCAGTGATTTGGCCACCACTGCCGACCCGGCCATCAGGAGGGTGTTGTGGTTTGTGGGTCGAAACACCACCTATGATCGATGGTTACCACCTGAAGACATCAAATTTTCCTGGCCAAGGCTACATTCACCAAACGTGAATGGAGGAGAAGCATCGTTAGATGTAATTATAATCATAGAACTCTGGGCAACCAGTGACTTCCAGGAAAGTCTGGATGGAAACCGAGGAAGATCGGTGACGCTGGAGAGACAGATGACCACCAGGAAGAGCCTGGCGTGGGTGTATGAGGTTAGCAACCTCATGCACAGCACTCGCGAGAGGGCACCAACTCAAGCTACAGACATTTATTCAGATACCCTCAGAGTCTCCCGAGAGGGGGGGAGTATGTGAGACTCAACAATACAAACATAACGGTAACAGCCCTTAACTAATCACAGCTAACGAGATGGCTCACCTAAACAACATCAGCTGGGGAGAAATTGGAAGTAAAGTGTCACTGCGAGAACATCTGCAGGAACACAAAAGGTAAAAATACATCAAGCCAGGACCAAGTGTGGAGAAGAGGGGTCACAGGTGCAGCGCACAACTTGGTTGGTGAGTTGGTGAGACGAAAGAGAACTCCAGGCAGGAATAACCCCACAGTACTGGAGAACTCTACGCACCTGTGTCACCTCAAGACCTCAGGAGGGACCCACCCAATACCTCCCCAGAGAAGCCTCTTGTTGGGAAAAAAATAGAGCAGGAGAGGGGAGTTTAGCCTTGGTCAGGAGGAGGAGATGGGCAGTGATTTGGCCACCACTGCCGACCCGGCCATCAGGAGGGTGTTGTGGTTTGCGGGTCGAAACACCACCTATGATCGATGGTTACCACCTGAAGACATCAAATTTTCCTGGCCAAGGCTACATTCACCAAACGTGAATGGAGGAGAAGCATCGTTAGATGTAATTATAATCATAGAACTCTGGGCAACCAGTGACTTCCAGGAAAGTCTGGATGGAAACCGAGGAAGATTGGTGACGCTGGAGAGACAGATGACCACCAGGAAGAGCCTGGCGTGGGTGTATGAGGTTAGCAACCTCATGCACAGCACTCGCGAGAGGGCACCAACTCAAGCTACAGACATTTATTCAGATACCCTCAGAGTCTCCCGAGAGGGGGGGAGTATGTGAGACTCAACAATACAAACATAACGGTAACAGCCCTTAACTAATCACAGCTAACGAGATGGCTCACCTAAACAACATCAGCTGGGGAGAAATTGGAAGTAAAGTGTCACTGCGAGAACATCTGCAGGAACACAAAAGGTAAAAATACATCAAGCCAGGACCAAGTGTGGAGAAGAGGGGTCACAGGTGCAGCGCACAACTTGGTTGGTGAGTTGGTGAGACGAAAGAGAACTCCAGGCAGGAATAACCCCACAGTACTGGAGAACTCTACGCACCTGTGTCACCTCAAGACCTCAGGAGGGACCCACCCAATACCTCCCCAGAGAAGCCTCTTGTTGGGAAAAAAATAGAGCAGGAGAGGGGAGTTTAGCCTTGGTCAGGAGGAGGAGATGGGCAGTGATTTGGCCACCACTGCCGACCCGGCCATCAGGAGGGTGTTGTGGTTTGCGGGTCGAAACACCACCTATGATCGATGGTTACCACCTGAAGACATCAAATTTTCCTGGCCAAGGCTACATTCACCAAACGTGAATGGAGAAGCATCGTTAGATGTAATTATAATCACATTTCATCATGGTCCTGGATGGCTTGATTCTAGGCTTAAAATAATAATAATAATAAAGGCACTATATTAATGCACCACATTTCTCTCTATTCCAGACCAATCTGTAATGTCCAGCCAGCAGGTGAAGATGACTTCTCCTGGGACAGCTATCAATGTTTCTATTAAACAGGAACCGGCTGAAGTTGAAGTGGAAGACCACCAGGACCTAAGTATGTCTTTCTTTCTTTCTTTCTTTCTTTCTTAAACAATAAAGTTGTTTTTGTTACAATTAAATGTACACACACACACACCAATGTTCCCTCGAAATTTTCATCGGTCTGAGCAAACACTCCAAACTTCTGAGCACAACTTGAGCACTGCTGAGCAACATGACAAGTGCACGAGTGTATACTGCGTCCTTGCATCAATTCATGTCAAGTCATGGCTTATTCAAATCTAATTACAGAATAAGTAATAGGGGTCCGATTACTTTAAATAAACTGTAGGCTACAATAGGCTACAATAGGACAGTTACATTTAAAAAGAGGTAGAACAAGGGTTTTATATCAATTAAGGCCCATTCCCACTGGGCCAGATAACAGATAAAAAAATCTTTCTCCAGATACAAAGTGGATGGTAAGATACAGTTACAGATATGTTTTTTTTTTTTTTTATCTGTGACAGATAATTTTTTTTTATCTGTATCTTACCATCCACTTGAATGGAGAAAAAGATTTTTTATATCTGGAGAAAGAGATTTTTTTTTATCTGTTATCTGGCCCAGTGGGAATGGGCCTTTAGGCCTACAGACTCCCCTTGGGATAATAAAGGTATCTATCTAAGTATATACACATGTTGACAAAATCAAAACAATATGCAATAGAGATAAGATTCTCTCCTTCATTGCGGGACAGTGAAGCAGGTGACGGCAGGAAGCTGTCAACAACAATATTAGACCATGTCAACAACTCTGTTGTGTTCTGTCCACTGATAAAGGTCATCACAGCCCTTTTAGGTGATCACTGGTCACGATATTACATCATCACGACAGGACCCATCCTACTGTCTTACAGTAACTATATAAAATCATGTCAACTGTCTATTAGACCAGAAGGCACTATGGGTGAATTGCTGTACTGTACGTTGAACTCTGAACTATCCTGTTATTACAATTATTTCAAACCGACGTACACTGGTGTGGTCTCCTTTCTTGGACTCTGACTCTAACTGTGATTTTACACTGTGGGTGGAAGCTGAGTCTTCTGTGAAAGGATAACTTTCTAAAGGAATTACAAATATGGGAATTAATCCAAAAACCCATCACCATTTAATGATATTTACTAAATCAACACAATAACACGAACATACATTACTTTTTACATAGATTACGTATACTATATATCATACTGTTCATACAAGTACCTCACATCACAATGTCTTAACTTTTCAGCTCAACGGTTGGAGAAACTAAGCAAGGCAGCAAGACACAAACGCTCATTGGAAACTGCAGACGCCAGAGGTGACTATACTTTCCCATTGACTCTGTTATACATTGCCTTCAATACACTGACATCTTCACATTTATTACCTCTATACAAATACAACAACACCACACATTACTTCTTACATAGATTACATATACATATCATTGCTGCTCACAAGGACCTCACATCCATCTCTTCATTTCTCAGTTCAACGTCTTGAAAAGGCCCGAATGGCACGTCAGAGGAAACGGTCATTAGAGACACCCTACATCTCAGGTACAATAAGTACTCGTGTTTTTTACATTACTATTATACTTACTATAACACTTGCACTGTGCACATCACATTGCTAATTTAAGACATTACTTGACAAACCCAACTGTCTTTGCTTCTCAGCTGAACACCATGACAACAGTCTCAACAGAATGAGTCACACATCATTGGAGTCACCCCAAAACACAGGTGACTACTTTCCATTCACGCTCTCAAGTGTCAAAATCACAGCACAGCCTTCCAACAAAACCTACAGAAGACTAACAAAGTCACAATTGCCATATCAATTTCCAGCTGTGCACAGCCGCAGTGACACACAGTGCCACACAGTCCACACTCAAACACACACAAGTTCACTGCAACAGCCTTCAACCTCAGGTAACTATGCACGTCATCCTATTACCCCCCACGCCATTGTATTCCCTGACACAAATTGCCATTTACTGTATCAACATCCTCCCTGGGTCAGCACAACATGATTTGGTCAGTCCTTTGTGCTAGTAGCCATCAGGGTACACACCCAAGTCTGACCCCTATAGGTTCTATTCTGTTCTTTGGGGTTACTGACTAGACACTTGCACACAGAACCAGTATTACAGAACCAATCATGCCCTCATTAGTGTTGACCAAGAGAGAACATTCAAAGAGTATACTTATATATGTGTGTGTTTCTTTGTTTGTTTGTTTTTCTTTATTTTACCTTTTCTTCTCCTTCACCGAATCAACGGTTTTATCATGGTCCTAGATGGCTTGATTCTAGACTTAAAATAATAATAATAATAAAGGCACTGTATTAATGCACCACATTTCTCTCTATTCCAGACCAATCTGTAATGTCCAGCCAGCAGGTGAAGATGAGTTCTCCTGTGACGGCTATCGATGTTTCTATTAAACAGGAACCAGCTGAAGTTGAAGTGGAAGTGGAAGACCACCAGGACCTAAGTATGTCTTTCTTTCTTTCTCTCTTTCTTTCTTTCTTTCTTTCTTTCTTTCTTTCTTAAACAATAAAGTTGTTTTTGTTACAATAAAATGTACACACACACACCATGTTCCCTCGAAATTTTCATCGGTCTGAGCAAACACTCCAACCTTCTGAGCACTGCTGAGCAACATGACAAGTGCACGAGTGTATACTGCGTCCTTGCATCAATTCATGTCAAGTCATGGCTTATTCAAATCTAATTACAGAATAAGTAATAGGGGTCCGATTACTTTAAATAAACTGTAGGCTACAATAGGACAGTTACATTTAAAAAGAGGGAGAACAAGGGTTTTATATCCATTAAGGCCCATTCCCACTGGGCCAGATAACAGATAAAAAAAATCTTTCTCCAGATACAAAGTGTAAGATACAGATAAAAAGAATATCTGTCACAGATATGTTTTTTTTTTTAATCTGTGACAGATATCTTTTTTTATCTGTATCTTACCATCCACTTGAATGGAGAAAAATATATTTTTTTATCTGTTATCTGGCCCAGTGGGAATGGGCCTTTAGGCCTACAGACTCCCCTTGGGATAATAAAGGTATCTATCTAAGTATATACACATGTTGACAAAATCAAAACAATATGCAATAGAGATAAGATTCTCTCTCCTTCATTGCGGGACAGTGAAGCAGCAAAGGTTCTCAAACTTTTCAAGGACCCCCAAATTGACACTTATTAGCCCGCGGACCCCCATTTCAAAAGATATTCCAAGGTCCCCCATAAGATAATATTTTTAAGGCTTTAGCAGTGATTCCCAACCATTTTACCCCCTGTTTGACATGCATGCCGCTACAGACCCCCATTTAATGGCATTTCTATCTCTGAGAGACCAATTTATATTGTAAAATCAATGTTAATTTAACTCTGAGAGTGTGGTTCCATTTGTACACTCTGAGTTACATATAAGGGTCCATTTGTTTCCTAACCTTAGCTAGGGACCCATGGAACTCCCTCAAGGACCCATGGGGGTCCCGGACCCACTTTGAGAACCAATTATGCATGACCGGACCCTCGAGATTCGACGAGTCAACAAAAATAGAAAGTGAATGAGCGACATCCAACTCCAGAGCCTGGGAAACATTGCCGTTTTTAGTTGATACCTGGAGGCTGGAGGAGTTGGTGTGTTATGGGAGTGACAGCATTGCAGTATCTGGTTAATAAACAGTTAGTGTCAGTTGCGTACACAGTCTGTTAATTCACTAGTTTGCAAATCCCGCCCCATTCTGCCCTGTTACTAGGCTGGGACATTAACCCTGGGCAGATTGTTTTTATAGTGGCAGTGAATGGGATTTTTTATTTTTTCATAGCCTCATTACAGCTATATAAAGTACCAAAGGAAAAACATCTAGGTGATATTAATAAAAAGGGAAGACAAAGGTACAGTAGTTACATTGCAAAACAGGGGGTTTCCCCGAAAATATATGTTTTAATTTGTTTAATCCCAGTGGGACAGAATCACTATTGCAGATTCTTTTATAGTGGAAGTGGATGGGATTTTTTTTTCCTTCATAGCCTCATTACAGCTATATAAAGTACCAAAAAAAACACATCTACGTGATATTAATAAAAAGGGAAGAAAAAGGTACAGTAATTACATAGCAAAAGAGTAATTTCCCCCCGAAAATATATGTTTTAATTAGTTTAATCCTCTGGATCAGAGAGAGAATAGAAATCGCGCATTGCATCTTGGGTAGGAAGAGGAGAACTATAATCTGTTCTCCTCCAACATCTCCTCACATAATAGGCTGGCTTTTCGTAATTCTGCCCATTTAAAATATATGTACCCAAACGTAACAAGTTAGACCATTGATAAGGTCCATGTGAACTAGTCTGTTGAAGCTTATTCATTACAATGATCGCAAACGCTATGGTCGCGAGTGCCTGGCCGTGCTCCGCAGTGCGGACAGCCGGTGAAAGACGGCTCCCACTTTCTCCGACTGCAGAACTCCACCCCCGCTTGCAAAAAGTGAATGTATTTTTCTGGTTGGCCAGTCAGGGAGTCTCATGGACCAATCAGAAGGCTGACAAACGGTGAATTGTCAAATTAGCTGCGGAGAAAAGGTCTATAAAGTGCCTTGGATAAAAGTGCAATATAAATGCACCATTTACCATTTTACTACCAAGTCAGCAGAATTCTCTTAAGTAGCTCTCCACTTTGTTTGCTGACCCACTGTCCGAGGACGTAGCGTAATTATGTCCAAGGAGCAGTCGCATTGCACTGTTGTTCGCGTTGTCATCTGTGCGTAAAGGTGGTCTCCCTCACTCACACACTGTGTCGTCATCATCGTCGTCATCTCCAGCAGCAGTAGTGGCCTCCGCTCCACTGCTTGTTGCACTTGTTGCAGAATCCACATCTTTTGCCATTTCATGCAATTTAGTTGTAACTTAGACTCTTTGTGCTGGCGAAAGTGTCAGGGGTCCAGCGCAGATGCGATGAGAGGAACACTTCGGATAAACTCATCAGAGTTGAGCTGCATAGAATGGATAAACAATTAAAACATATATTAGTACAAAATAATTTATTCTGAAAATGAAGCCCATGTTTTTTTTGTAAAATAATTATAATAATCAAAGTCGTGTACACTGTAGGGAGCTACAATGGAAAAAACTATGGCTCGTGGACCAACCGGTGACTTTGTACACGACTTCGTACATTTCCCATAGATTCTATGGGACTTGACCACTTGCTCCTGCCCTTCGTGTACACGGTCTGTGCCGTCTATAGTTTCTTAATGGGGGGCAGCAGAGAGCCATATGTACACAGGCCCTAGGTGGTGTCCACGACCAGTAGTTTTACATGAACCCTCAGAGGGACACTGTGGGCTTATCAAGTGGTCCGTGGTGGTTCTCAAAGTGAGGTCGGGGGACCCTCAGAGGGACACTGTGGGCTTATCCATACGTTGGCTACAGGGGGGAAATAATTAAATGTACTTTTCATCGTGCCTGTTGCTAAGGTATGGCAACATGATTGGTGTCTTGCAAGACACCAGTCATGTTGCCATACCTTAGCCTTTCCTGAACTGACGCCGCTGTGAACATGTGTACACAGCCAGCATATTACTCAATGCCAAACTTTGCACACACACTCCTTGCCTGCCAATCCACAACCTCCACCCCTCCAGGGACCCCCAGGGCTTATCTCCCGATTAGGACACTTTCCAGCATAGTGACATGCAGAACAAACTGTCCATATAGTATGGTTTACATAAAAGTCAGTTGTCTTTCACACACTTTCACATATTTTTCATCACAATTGGGTTTGTGGGGAGCCATCCCTGCTTCAAGCTGTCACAGCACGGCACCAACACTTCAAACTAGTTAAAAAACCCAATACAGCAGATCTACAAGCACCTCACAGATCTACAAGCACCTCGCACATGCCAGGGACAGAGTAGGTTGGCCTGCATAAGCCTTGCTGTCAACACACTATACTACACCACTCAGGCCACCAAGCCAGGTGTGGTCAATTAGTGCCTTCTTTTGATCAGTGGCTTCTGCTTGATGAGTGGCACCAGTCTGTCTTTGTTCCCTGGTCAGTCAAGTTCACTGGGAGAGAATGTTTCAGATCAGTGCAAAAATAGCGAAATAGCGAAAATAGCTAATCTTCAAGCTCACAATGCCTCACTGTTTGGACAAAGAGTTGAGGCGTTACATTTTGTAAAACACGGCCTTGTGAAAATAGCAGATCTACATGCTCACAACACCTCACAACGCAGGGCGGCGTGAGCATGTAGATCTGATATTTTCACAATTTCTGCCCCTAATATTTAATTTATCATTTTAAAAGTATTAAAAAGTCCTTAAATTGTCTCTTTAGAAATGTGCAGATAGCCTCTGTATACTGTTGAGTGGAAAAACAATGTTTCACATTAAGCTAAACATTTGGGACCACCCAAGATCATTTGGAGACCCCTCTAGGGGTCCCATAGTTGAACCACTGACTTATAAGGGGAGTATGGAGACCCCTCTAGGGGTCCCATAGTTGAACCACTGACTTATAAGGGGAGTATATGAGGCTGGATCCGTCTGGAACACTGCACTAGGCTCTCGCCAGCTCTGTAGCTCTCCACACTTGAACAGTTGTGTCCTTAAATTCAATTATAATAATTAACCCCTGTATATACGGGCAATAGTTTTACATGACTTTGTGTACACAGCCAATAGTTTTACATGAACATGTTCAGGCTTTAGTACTGTACTGTCTCGTGTAGCCCAACAGAGCCCATCACAGCACAACACGGCCCACCAGAGCCCAATACAGCCTACCAGAGCCCAATAGACTCCAGCAAACCTAAGTCCAGCCCAGTCCTGCCCAATAGGAGTATAGACCAGGGAAGGGGGGTAGTTAGATGACTGCACCAGACTCCACCAGGCTGCTCCATGCTCCAGCCAGCTCTGTAGATCCTGTGTACACGGCACTCCTAACTCGAAAGGTCAAGGAAAAGGGTCGTTTTAGGCGTCAAAACAGGCCCTTTGTCCTTAAAATGAATAAAAAAATCAAAAAAATATGTTTTGTTTCAGGCAGGACACACGTTTCATATTTGAAGCATGCCCGATCTGATGGAATGGGTTTCGTGTCTCTCCGACACTTTGAACCCTTTACGATTGCGAAAAAGACACCGAAACCCGGATTTTTGTCCTTAAAATCAATAAAAAAATCTAAAAAAATCTGTTTGTTTTACGCAGGAAACACTTTTCATATTTGAAGGATGCCTGATCCGATGGAATGGGTTTCGTGTCTCTCCGACACTTTGAACCCTTTATGATTGCGAAAAAGACACGAAATTTGCACGCCACCAACACGATTACACATTCATTCGGATAAAAGACACTTATTCTGACTTACTTTTTGACGCTGAATCCAACAAACCCGGTCTCGTGTCTCTACGACACTCCTAACTCGAAAGGTCAAGGAAAAAGCCACTGTGTACACAGGCAATAGTTTTACATGACTTTGTGTACACGGCCAATAGTTTTACATGAACATGTCTAGGCTTTAGTACTGTACTGCCTCGTATAGCCCAACAGAGCCCAGCACAGAACAGCACAGCCCACCAGAGCCCAATACAGCCCCCCAGAGCCCAACAGAGTCCAGCAAACCTAAGTCCAGCCCAGTCCTGCCGAGTAGGAGTATAGACCGGGGAAAGGGGGTAGTTAGATGACTCCACCAGGCCATTACTGTCCAGATCTGGCTTGAATAGGCCAGACCAGGGTAGACAGGACTGCACCAGACTCCACCAGGCTGCTCCAGCCAGCTCTGTAGATCCTTGCACATGCGATTAACCACTGTGTACACGGGCAATAGTTTTAAGTTTTACATGAACCCTCAGAGGGACACTGTGGGCTTATCAAGTGGTCCATGGCCGGTTCTCAAAGTGAGGTCGGGAGGCCCACAGTGTCCCTCTGAGGGGACACGGCACAGACCGTGTACACGAAGGGCAGGAGCAAGTGTTCAAGTCCCATAGAATCTATGGGAAATGTACACAGGCGTGTACAAAGTCACCAGTAGTTTTACATGAACCCTCAGAGGGACACTGTGGGCTTATCAAGTGGTCCATGGTCGGTTCTCAAAGTGAGGTCGAGGGACCCTCAGAGGGACACCATGGGCTTATCAAGTGGTCCATGGTCGGTTCTCAAAGTGAGGTCGGGGGACCCTCAGAGGGACACTGGGCTTATCAAGTGGGAGCACAAAGTTGGTGAGGGGGGTACTAGCTATAGTAGGATGATCAGGCTTGTCGAGGCCAAAGGGTGTACTAGAGTCTTAATAGGCACCATTAGGTTGTTCTAGGCCGTTGTCTGCCCTTTAGCTGCTCACACAATTGAGACCAAACACTGTGTACAGGAGCCTTAGTTTGTGTGTACATGACCAATAGTTTTAAATGGATATTTCTAGTCCATCGCACACCGCTGCCTTGTGCACCCTTGGTTGGTTCGTCTTTGTTTGGGAAGGAGGGACTTTGAGGATGTACCTCACTTTGAGAACCGACCATGGACCACTTGATAAGCCCACAGTGTCCCTCTGAGGGTCCCCCGATCTCACTTTGAGAACCGACCATGGACCACTTGATAAGCCCACGGTGTCCCTCTGAGGGTCCCTCGACCTCACTTTGAGAACCGACCATGGACCACTTGATAAGCCCACAGTGTCCCTCTGAGGGTCCCCCGACCTCACGTTGAGAACCGACCATGGACCACTTGATAAGTCGACAGTGTCCCTCTGAGGGTCCCCCGACCTCACTTTGAGAACCGACCATGGACCACTTGATAAGCCCACAGTATCCCTCTGAGGGTCCCCGACCTCACTTTGAGAACCGACCATGGACCACTTGATAAGCCCACAGTGTCCCTCTGAGGGTTCATGTAAAACTACTGGTGACTTTGTACACGCCTGTGTACATTTCCCATAGATTCTATGGGACTTGAACACTTGCTCCTGCCCTTCGTGTACACAATCTGTGCCGTGTCCCCTCAGAGGGACATTGTGGGCCCCCGACCTCACTTTGAGAACCGGCCATGGACCACTTGATAAGCCCACAGTGTCCCTCTGAGGGTCCCCCGACCTCACTTTGAGAACCGACCATGGACCACTTGATAAGCCCACAGTGTCCCTCTGAGGGTTCATGTAAAACTACTGGTGACTTTGTACACGCCTGTGTACATTTCCCATAGATTCTATGGGACTTGAACACTTGCTCCTGCCCTTCGTGTACACGGTCTGTGCCGTGTCCCCTCAGAGGGACACTGTGGGCCCCCGACCTCACTTTGAGAACCGACCATGGACCACTTGATAAGCCCACAGTGTCCCTCTGAGGGTCCCCCGACCTCACTTTGAGGACCGACCATGGACCACTTGATAAGCCCACAGTGTCCCTCTGAGGGTCCCCGACCTCACTTTGAGAACCGACCATGGACCACTTGATAAGCCCACAGTGTCCCTCTGAGGGTTCATGTAAAACTACTGGTGACTTTGTACACGCCTGTGTACATTTCCCATAGATTCTATGGGACTTGAACACTTGCTCCTGCCCTTCGTGTACACGGTCTGTGCCGTGTCCCCTCAGAGGGACACTGTGGGCCCCCCGACCTCACTTTGAGAACCGGCCATGGACCACTTGATAAGCTCACAGTGTCCCTCTGAGGGTTCATGTAAAACTTAAAACTATTGCCCGTGTACACAGTGGTTAATCGCATGTGCAAGGATCTACAGAGCTGGCTGGAGCAGCCTGGTGGAGTCTGGTGCAGTCCTGTCTACCCTGGTCTGGCCTATTCAAGCCAGATCTGGACAGTAATGGCCTGGTGGAGTCATCTAACTACCCCCTTTCCCCGGTCTATACTCCTACTCGGCAGGACTGGGCTGGACTTAGGTTTGCTGGACTCTGTTGGGCTCTGGGGGGCTGTATTGGGCTCTGGTGGGCTGTGCTGTTCTGTGCTGGGCTCTGTTGGGCTATACGAGGCAGTACAGTACTAAAGCCTAGGCATGTTCATGTAAAACTATTGGCTGTGTACACAAAGTCATGTAAAACTATTGCCCGTATATACAGGGGTTAATTATTATAATTGAATTTAAGGACACAACTGTTCAAGTGTGGAGAGCTACAGAGCTGGCGAGAGCCTAGTGCAGTGTTCCAGACGGATCCAGCCTCATATACTCCCCTTATAAGTCAGTGGTTCAACTATGGGACCCCTAGAGGGGTCTCCATACTCCCCTTATAAGTCAGTGGTTCAACTATGGGACCCCTAGAGGGGTCTCCAAATGATCTTGGGTGGTCCCAAATGTTTAGCTTAATGTGAAACATTGTTTTTCCACTCAACAGTATACAGAGGCTATCTGCACATTTCTAAAGAGACAATTTAAGGACTTTTTAATACTTTTAAAATGATAAATTAAATATTAGGGGCAGAAATTGTGAAAATATCAGATCTACATGCTCACGCCGCCCTGCGTTGTGAGGTGTTGTGAGCATGTAGATCTGCTATTTTCACAAGGCCGTGTTTTACAAAATGTAACGCCTCAACTCTTTGTCCAAACAGTGAGGCATTGTGATCTTGAAGATTAGCTATTTTCGCCATCTGTTGGAACCAAGTCAAATAAATGCAAGGCCTACAATTCTCTGTCTGTCTGTCTGTCTGTCTGTCTGTCTGTCTGTCTGTCTGTCTGTCTATCTGGCAATATCCTCAGGGTGTCCAGTCAAAACACCACAAAACTGACATTCAAGGAGTAGTTCACCCCCAAAATGACTTATTTTTTTCAATGTATTACTCACGCCATGGAGACTTGAGTTCAATAGAAAAAAAGTCACTTTGGGGGTGAACTACTCCTTTAATGAAATGTTTTTCTTCTCTTCACCCACACCAAATGATCACCACTCTGTTTTGTTACACACTTGTGGTTCTAAAGATGAAAGAAAAATGCAGGGCATTCACAATCCGGCTAATTAAACAACAAACAAATTGGAATTATCAGAAATATTAGTTAGTCGCACGCATACTG
>NC_137818.1:50596413-50678913 GCF_963921795.1 Nannobrachium achirus
GGGACGGGTGAACCACGTAGGCTACACTCGTACAGTATGATCCGCCATTTCAGGGGTTTGAACATTTCATTTCATTTCATTTATTTTTGTTTCGCACATGTAGTGTACATTACAGTTATATTATATTTATACTCAGAATTTCAATATTTTACAGTACACACACATGAACGAAAAGGAGCAAGCAGAAGAATAAATTCTTATAAATACCTGCCCCCTATTCAAAAAAATATATATATACTAATGATCGGCATATACAGCCTGCATGTTCATGCCTTGAGAAGTGTAAACAAATCCAATCTGAACCAAACAAAAAACAAAACAACGATGCTGCCACCTGGCAGCCAAATGAACATATTACAACGTCTCAGTCAGGTTGACGCGATCAACCTACAAACCCGCGTCAACCATGCGTTTTTTTGTATAAAAAAAACGTGAATTCAACAGGATCAATCTCAATAGCTCTGGTCCATAGCGTTAGCGATAACAGCGTGCAGTACTGTGCTAGTATACAATGATTATTATTATCAGTCAGTTAGTAAACGTTTTGGTTACCACCGCGCTCTGACTACTGGTGCGGTATCCCTTTAGATCAACATATAGGTCTACAGTAGAAGGAGAATGGATCGCACACAGCGAAACGTTTGTTTCTCATCCATGCAAATGCAACAATAAAGAAAAAACAACTCCACTGCCACTGTGCGATCCAATCTCCTCCTTCTACATTCATTCAGTCAGTTAGAAACCCACTTGTGTTTAGTAGACTAGTGTACCTGGTATCCATTATGCAGCTTCAACGGCCGTAGCGTAGTTGATATCCAAGCTGATCGTGAAATCCACAGAAGAGCAAAAGTAAACTCCGGGGGTCCGCAGCCGACTACAGGCAGGTATCACGACACTAAAACGAACCCTACCCCCCAACCCTAACCTCAGCGAACGCGACCACAATGCTTTCCCAGCAATCCGAGTTCAACTTCAGTTCACACGCAGTTCCCAGCTGGGAGGGGGCTCCCAGCTGGCAGTGGCGTCAGTTCAGCAAAAGCTAAGGTATGGCAACATGACTGGTGTCTTGCACGCACGGCCGTGTGCCCACGCGCATGCAAGACAACAGTCATGTTGCCATACCTTAGCAACAGACACAATGAAAAGTACATTTTATTATTTCCCCTGTAGCCAAGGGATGGCAGCTGCCATAACTTGCCATACCCAATTGACACCTCTCATACCCAATTGACACCTCTGGCTGTGCAGAGCCGAAAGCCGTGCTGTGCTGCCGTGCACCACAGAAATCAACCATACATTTGTATAATATACAATAAAAGGCAGAGAAATGGGCAGTTATCCTTTATTTTACCTAGGATTCTAAGTGATCACTTGCTCACTGGATGTCCTAGGCACATGGACAACATCGCAAAACAACGGATCTTTGTCAGATTAAAGATCAAAATGTGATTTTTCCAAAAAAAAAAAAAAAAAAAAAAACGAACATTTTCGGTTTTTGTATTTCTTAATACGTTTTTTTAAACCGAAAATGTTCGGTTTTGGCACTAGATGAGTTTAATATCTCAGTCCATGACTGTCTCTAGTGGTGCCTTATCTTTTTATTAGGCTGCATGACAAAAACGTTCACTTAATTCCATTTCATGCCTGGACTGGCATCTGCACCCCATGTGGTGCCATGTCATAGTTCTGACCTCCCATTCTTCCGACCCGACCACCTAAACCTAACCTTTACCCTAACACTAACCTCAGTAAAACTACCGCTGGTGAATGCCAACCTGGTGAAATGCTAACCTGCTGACGCTGGTGAATGTTAACCTGGTGAATGTTAACTGAACAACGGGAGGTCGAACCTTTGAGAAGACACCTCACAGGTAACAAGTAGCAGCAAACACCTTGCTCAAACATTGAAATCATACATGAACTTGATAAATAGACATTATTAGACCCACTAATCCAGCATAGCACTCCAGACTGGCAAAACATATAATTCCACTAAATGGGTTTCCTACTAGCATCACATGTATCAGTCAACATTACATTCATAATTAGTCAAAGGTGTGGACAAACATTGACCGATGTCAATGTAAACCAATGTTTTGTGAGGACGTTATGTATATTCATCCTGGTTTTAATGTTTTCTTGCAAATATAAATCTCAATATAAAATCAATGTACTCTTTTCAGCCATCATAGTAGTTAGGTTTTGTTTTATATGTTGAACTAAAGTCAACATTAGAAAAAATATATATTTTTTTTATTATGTGATTTGTTTCCCCTGTGTGTGAATCATTTTTTCAGCCATCATAGTGTTTGTATCTGTTTGATTCAAATCAACATAAAAATATGTATTTGTATATTACCTGAGGCTGTGTATATCTTGTGATTTGTTCCCCCTCTTCTAGGAAATGTGCAATACAATACTATAGTTGGACTTTCCTTGGCTTGAAACCTGATTCTATCCTGTTGCTACTGACTCAAAGATATATAATTTTGCTTTTAACTGCCAATGCTATTCAAATGGGAATATTCAGTGACTACACTCAACAGGAGCTGACATTTCTAAAAGTGCCTTTAGGTGAAAACATCGAAAATAGCGGAGGTCGTCTATTTTCGGTGCTTGATACCACACTGAACTAAGCATAATCAAGTCAATAATGGGAGATGTGGCGTACAGCATGGATTTCTATACAGAGTCCGGCTATACTCAAAATAGTACAAAATGTGTAAATTATTTTCAAATATTGCTGATTTACTTGTGAGCCTGTAGAGCGGCTAATTTAGAATAACCAATTATAAAATAGGGCTTTTAAGTGGTTAATGTATGTTTTGTTGTAATTATAATGAAAATCTACAACCATAACCTTGTAGAGTAGAAGTATAAATTATTGACAAATTAAAAAAACACCCAAGTAAAATCTGCCTCAAAATTGTACTTAGTTACAGGATGTACAGTACTTGAGTTGTAATGTAAAAAAAAAAAGTAATGTTTCCACACTGATTAAATCTACTATAGGCCTACAGTATAGGCCTAATCACAGACTGCTTCATCGGTGACACGGTGACAAATATAAGTGTGGTCATATGAGTCCCATCTTGTGGCCAAATGGAGGTTGTACACATTTACTGATGTGGTTTTAATAAAGATAATTCTATGTTGAATAGCTCAATAGATTCTGCTAATAACCATTGCAGCTTATTTCACAGCTTTTTTTCAGTAACAGGGGGGGCTCTGTGTCTCCAGCTTTTTAGTAAACAGAAAACGCATTGTCAGGTTGGGCTGAACAGACAGGTGCCCCTTTTGGGAGTGTCAATGAGACTCGATATATATATATATATATATATATATATATATATATATATTAGCCTAGTTCCAGACCCTGAATCGCTAGCCACACCCCTTTACATTTTTATTTTGGCGACTCAGGGAACGAAATGTCAATTCAGGCTGAGTGTCAGGCTATATAACTATATATATAACTATATATATATATATATATATATATCCGCCAATAAAACCAGAGAAGAAGAACACACTGGCCCACATACAAATTTGCAAATTTATGTTCGTTTAGATACATAATCTATATTGTTAATGTGCATATTATGGCAAAATCTATAGTTTTTCAACGTTTTTCAATGGCTTTACTCTTATTCTGAAGATCGGCCACCGGAAGTAGACTATTATTGCTGCAACGTTATTCCTGCTCACTTCACATACAGTAGGTGCAATTTGTTTGTTCGTTTCTATATTTTTAATGTGCATTATTATGGCAAAATGTATCGTTTTTCAATGGCTTTACTCTTATTCTGAAGAGATCGGCCGGAAGTCTTATCGCTGCCAACTTACGCGCATGCGCAAACGGCCGCCTTCTATTGCACAGTGCGCATGCGCTGGGCTTGTATGGTCGCATTGTTTTGATGATCATCTGATACCATAGTTTGATACATGCCGTGCGAGGAGTGGAATGCTATGGATCTGACTCTGAGGATCTGGTGCTCACACGCACACACCATTGCGCCATAGACAGTAGGCACAGCAGCACACACACACACACACACACACACACAGCAAATCGACAAGTGCTACTAGTCCAGCTATCTCTGCTTTACCGTTTTATGCAAGGCATCCTGCAACAACTATGAAAAAAAAGAGAACATTACTTTGTCCCAGACGGAAGAGGCGCGTGTACGTGGCAGGTAATGTAGTGTTGGGTGAAGGCGATCTTCGGTAATTAATGACCATCTTTGAGTTGAAAATAGTCTTTGTACTTTCTCACTTAGAAGTTGGGGACCATACCATACATCTAAACTTTCATAAATGCTTGCTTACTCGATGGCCACGGATCAATTATGTAGGGGAGATTGATTAAAGTAGCTGCAAATTGCAACACTAGATTTCTTTTTTTTTTTTATCTGATGAATCTAGGGTTGCAAATACCTCCCTTATAGAGATTCAATGCAGCAAAACGTTTTATTTATTTTTTGCTATCTGATTGTATTAAAGGACGTCAAACGGAATAATCCTTTTTCTATCTGCAAAGTGTTTGTTTCAGAAAAATGTTAGGAGTGCCAGTTACTTTCTGTCAAGAAATCGAGCAGACATGATTGTTTGTGTGTGGGTGTGTGTGTGTGTGTTGAACTTGGGAAGCGCTCGTCTTTTATAACGCCATGTCCCGCTGCCTATAGTCCCTTTCTGGACTGCATTTTCTTTTTGAGCGGTGGTCACAACGCTCCTATACGTGGCCGTGTGTGTGGTTCTCCGTCCGTGTCTGTCTGTATGTAGCCTAAACTTCGGCGCGTAACTAGTGCCGCACCATTTACGCCACTCGCGCAATATATACATCAAAATGTGCGGCTCGGCCGGGAATGGTGTTCTATTACCTTTCGTTCCGATCCGCCTTACCATGCCGACGTAATCGGCAAAAAACGACGCTTAATTGTCCCCATTGACTTATAATGGGACAATGCAAGAAATCACTTTCAAGTATTTTTCTCTCGTAAACCATAGGAGCTACAGTTTCAAACCTCGGAGAGGAGATTCATAATGATTTTAAGAATGAATCGAAAAATAATGACATCACTCGGCCTCATGGTGGCGCTATAACGGCCCACTTTACGTTTTGCCCCGTAACTCTTGAACCGTAGATCGGAAAATTAAAATTATTTTTTCCCTGGATTCCTTGGGTCAAGACGCATCTCCCCATATAGGCCACGCCCATTTGCGCCAGGATAGATTTTCCGCCATCTTGAATTTTCTCCAAAACACACTTTTTGCTCCTTTTCCTACATATTTTCTTCAAATGTCACAAAAATCGGTACACATGATCTATGAGATGGGTAAACCACCGCTCAGTTCACACAGGTGTGATTTTTTATATTTTGAAGACGGTAAATACAGTCCCTTGCTCATCCGTTGGGTCTCTCTTAGCCTTACATTAAGACGCATTCTGCCGAGACTCTCGCATTGTGACGTTGGGCGACCGGCAGAAGCGTCTTACCGACTTGTCATACACTACCACTGCAGGCTCGACCAAATGTCATCTAGTTGCTCGTCACATGCACCAATGAAAAATATAAGACTGCGCCGGAGTTCTCATATCGCTTACCGACTCTGGCGGTAACTTTTCACAATGTAATAGTCCGTTGTTTTCAATAAAAATGCTTTTTACCAAGTCTAAGGGGCGCTGTTGCGCAGCTGCAACAACATTGTTTTCAAAGAAGAAATGCAGGAAAAACCTCGAAAAACAGAGCGGAGAGAAAAGGCACTCGGACATAGACTTGGTAAAAAGCATTTTTATTGAAAACAACAGACTATTACATTGTGAAAAGTTACCGCCAGAGTCGGTAAGCGATATGAGAACTCCGGCGCAGTCTTATATTTTTCATTGGTGCATGTGACGAGCAACTAGATGACATTTGGTCGAGCCTGCAGTGGTAGTGTATGACAAGTCGGTAAGACGCTTCTGCCGGTCGCCCAACGTCACAATGCGAGAGTCTCGGCAGAATGCGTCTTAATGTAAGACTAGGTCTCTCTGATACGCAACGCCCCTGTTTTGATTGATTGATTGATTGATTGATTGATTGAAGAAGTTTGCATAGGAAAAGGTACAGTTTCATGACGGTACAGTTCACTGGTACAAGGTCTACTAAAAGGAAATCCATGAAAAGACTAAGCTTATTTCCACAGGAAACCATTTAAGTATCTCATATAACATTGAATGACAGAAGAATATAACACAGTACTATGCAGTAGCCTAGATATGTAAAGAAAGTAAAATGAAAGAACAAAAAAGGAAAACAGTAAAGCCCTTTGCACACAGGCGCGTTTAACCGCACGGATAAAACGGACAATATAATTTTGGTGGTATACCACAAGAACGAGTTTGACCCTTTGTTGGTTTTGACTCTGGGTTGAAAGTGATCTGTGGCGCTGCCTCTGGTGTAACTATGGACATCCTTAACGTTTATAAAGTATTTTGACAGGTACTTGGGTATCATATAGTGGTGTAGTGTATCTTGTACACCAGGCCCATTGCAAGTTGCTGTACTCTGTCATCTACTCTGAGCCACCCTACTCTTAACCTCGCCCCACCGTTCGTTCACAACAGGCTGTTTGGTTTCCGCCTAAAGCGCGGAAACCACTAGAAGAAGCGGCGTCGCTTTGATTTGGTTCCCTCCGTTTGTTTACACAATCCCTATTAAAATGCTCGAGTAGCCTCGTGTAGTCTTGCCGGTCGCTAAAAGTTGTACTAAAAGATGCATATACCAAACAAATTTTTCAAAAGCAAATCTACTCCGCATCAAGGAGTTTATTAGGTAGGCCCTAAAAGTTTGTACTTGAGCGCAGGGGAATATTTTGGGTTAAAACTGAATCCGGTTTGATCTTTCCGGCAAATTGTAGTCCTTTTAGTACTACAACATGACGTTTTGTGGTTTCCGCTCCAGACCGGTTACAAACGCGAAAAGTGAAGTGATCCCAGACTACCCTACTCTTAACTGGAGTAGCGGTGAGGTGAGTCTGATAGGGAAGGTCAAGCAGGACCCTAATTAGTTTATTTTGGGCTGTTTGGAGTTTAGTTTTTAGGGCTTGTGGGGCGTCACGATACCATACGTGGACTCCGTAGTCAAAGAGGGGCTGGATTATTGCACCAGCTATGGTCTTCAGTGTGTTGAAATTGACCATTGGGGCGATACTCTGTAGGAAACGAGTACGTTGAAACAAACCATATAGTGCTTTCTTGGGTTCAAAAATCCTTTTAGCAGATCTTGCATTGAACTGTACTTTCATGAACTGTTAATAAAGTAATTACACTGTTAATAAAGTAATTAATCAATCAACTAATGATGAAAAATTATATTCCTGCACAGCGCTCTGGGAAACCATCTCTTCTCTCTGTGGTAGCACTAATCATCTGACTAATCTAGCCTCTACTACTTAACAGTAGGGCATTCACCGAATATTCGAATATTCGAATACTAACGTCACTATTCGACTTGGTAAACTGAATTCGAAAATCGCTTATTTTTTTAAAATATATATATATATATTTTTTTTTATCATTATTATTGTTTATTCATGGTTCATACAGCTTGGCTAGATAGGAAGTCATAAAAGATGATTTGTCAATGCCCCTGGTGGATGAACAGAGCTAGTATCCGCCCTGCAATGCTCATTCATCGGCCACAAACATCGTCATGCCACGGACCTCCAATATTTACAAGCGACTTGGGCACTAGCCGTTAAGAAAGTATGAATGAACTTCCCCCGAACCTAAATAATTTCGGGTCGGGGCGTCCTCCCGAACCGAAATTATAACGGTATGGATCGACCCTAACTGCCTGTTGCTGATTATAGATTTGTTTGAACAGTCATTTTTTATTATTATTTCCACCAGCTCACGGTGCGAGCCGCGGCGTTGTGAGCTTGTAGATCTGCTGTTTTCACTAGTTTGGGTCCTGGGCGATTGTCTAATTTCTATTTTGGGTCACGGGCTAAACTGTTTGGTAATGTGAACCGCTGGGTTAAAGTCTTTTTATTTTAGAGCATGAAAGAGAAACTGATTAGAAACTGTTGCGCTGTGATGCAGGCAAACTATACAGCTGTCAAATGTACTGTTCCAGGGGAAGCACTGAGCGCACCCATACTTGCTGGTCGCTTAGTCCAATCAGGTCGCGGCTCATTTGTAAATGCCACGGTCAATAGCCAATCGTATTTCACTAACCTTCAGGTCTGTCCCGCCTCCAGTGGTTAACCCTCACTCGCATGTTGTGTTCAAGACTTGAAACAGCGCATCAATGATTGAGAGGCCGAGAATGGCTCGTTTTTATTGGATGAAAATATATATATATAATTCCCGTCGAATTCCGACTATTCGAATACTTTGAGGTCGAATAATTCGAATTAAAAAAATCACTATTCGTGAATGCCCTACTTAACAGCTGTCGTAATTAACAGTACAAGGATATAAACCCTGGTGCATCAAAATTATGATCAGGGATCATTATGAAGATAGACAATATTTGGACTTGATCATACACAGGCAGCTATACAATCCAAGGTTCTACCCTGCCCCCTCTCTGTTAACTCTGATATACTGTACATTGAATCTTCATCTTCAACCCATAGCCTACATTTGTTCTCTATTCCAGACCAGTCTGCAGAGTCCAGCCAGCAGGTGAAGATGAGTTCTCCTGTGACAGCTACCGCTGTTTCTATTAAAGAGGAACCGGCTGTTTCTATTAAAGAGGAACCGGCTGTTTCTATTAAAGAGGAACCAGCTGAAGTTGAAGTTGAATTGGAAGTGGAAGACCACAAGGACCTAAGTAAGTTTTTCTTTCTGTCTTTCTTTCTTCCTCATCCGGGTCATTTCTCTTTTTTTACTGCTTCGGACGTTCCCGTTTGCCCCAATTTTGAACCAAGCGCGCTGCCAATACGGCTCGTTCTTTTTACCTTGTCTGATGACTGTAAGCTGATGAGGGGTCGCGCCGCCGTGTACAGTAAAAACATCTCCCGTGCTCTCTCAGCTTATCCAAACAAACTAGCAAATATTCATTATGGTCCTTCGAGCTGGAAAGCTGACTGCCCAAGAGGAGTGAAGTGACACATGCATTAATCAGACTAACTTATTGCTACAAAAGCAATGACTAGTTGCTAGTTTGTTTGGATAAGCTGACCACCCAAGGTTCTTCCATTAAAGAGATTGAAGGAATTGTGACACTCAGACAGTAGTGCAAATTGAGGATTGACATTTATTACTCCAAGTCAGTAGCCATGGTTTCTACAACAAAGAGATACATAGAATACATTAATGACTGGCATTTAGATAAATATATATAATTATAATGCAATGTATATAGATATATAGCAATGTAAAACAAGTACAATACATCAAAGTTGTTACTGAGCAAGTGCTTAGAATTGTCATGGACACATGGCAGTTGGCTGGAGAAGTGGAAGTGGGTGCTGTGGACCCAGGGACTGCTGTGCACTGAGTGAGAGCTGTGGACTGAGTGTCTGCTTATATAGGGGCACACCCGGACTGTCATTGGTTATTGAGTCAAGTGGTTGACAAGGGGGAGTGTCCAGAGGCAGACAGCACAGAGGACATTCTTAACAGCCGCCCCTACAGCAGCACGGCTGCTGTGAACATAGAGAATGTCCTTGGATGCTGTCGTGGCAGTGAAGACCGTGGCAGTGGACAGTGTTCAACCGTGGGGCAACTGATCTGAGGAGAACATTTAGCCGCCCCATGGGACACAAACTTGGGGCTAATGGAAGGTGCATTCAGCCGCCCCGTGCCGACCAGATCTTGCTGCTGGTGCAGGGAGGCATTAGCCTCAGGCGGACGGCCTGGAGGCTGGACCGGGGCAGAACTGGCCGCCACCGTCAGGAACGAAGTGCGAAGCGGGTGCAGGGAACCGCTGTCGCAGTCGAGGCCGCCCTGGAGAAGGGGTTGGAGGATTCCTGGAGGAGTGGAGCCACACAGAAGACGGGTGCTTTCGACGGGGCCGCCCCGGGGAACGACGATGCAGGTGGGACCACACAGGATTTGGGCATGGACACAGGGGTGCCAGGGTCAGGGGGCGTGGTACGCGCCAGGTCAGGAGTTGGAGGTCGGATAGGGAGGCGCTGGACACTTCTGGTCCGGGGACGTGGGACACTTCTGGTCCGGGGACGTGGGACACTTCTGGTCCGGGGACGTTGGACACTTCTTGTCCGGGGATGTGGGACACGGCACGAGAGCTGGACGAGCGCTGGACACGCTGGATAAGAAGGCGTGGTACACGCCGGATAGGGAGGCGCTGAACACACCGTGTCTGGAATCGCCGGGCTAGGAGGCTTTTGGCAAGCCGGGTCTGGTTGCATTCGACATGCCGGGTCTGGAGGCGTTTGACACACCTGGTTGCGGTTGGGAGGTGTTGGACACACCTGGACAGGAGGCACTGGGCACTTCGGAGAACTTAACTTGTGTTGGGAAGTGGCAAATGGCTGAGAATATTCAGGGCTTAACTGGGGTGAAGTAGGATGTGAATGCACCACCCGAACCGGTGGTGCTATGAGCATGTTCAAGTTCAAGTTCAAGTTAAGTTTATTATGTCCCAAGCTGGGCAATTTGTATTACAGCAAATGATAAAAGCTCTCAAACCACAGTGAAACATAAACGGGACACATGGACATAGACATAGACATGATCACAAGATCCAATTAACATATAAGTAAGTGTTACAACAACCCAACCATAAGAACTAACAACTACCTCCTCCTGGTTCCGTTATTGATCGCACGGATAGAGGTAGGGACAAATGAAAATTTGTACCTATTATTTTTAACTACAGGGGCCTCCAACCATTGACCAGAAGGCAGTAGCTCATATAAAGATTTGAGAGGATGCAAGCTATCCACTCTAATAGCAGATGCCTTCCTAAGCACCTGCTCGTCATATATGAGACTCAGACAGCTGAATGTCTGCCCCACAATCTTGCTAGCACACCTAACAATCCCATTTAGGGCATTTTTCTGTTTGATGCCAAGATTTCCAAACCAGCAAATGATAGAAAACGAAATTACAGACTCTATAAAAGCCCTATAGAACAGAATCATCAACAACTTATCCACCTGAAATTTGGCTAGCTTCCTTAAACAGAAGCGGCGCTGTTGACCTTTCTTACACAGCATTTCAGTGTTAGAGTCAAATTTCATAGAGATATTTATAGGTGGTCACCAATTCCACTATCTGACCATTTATGACAGTACTCTCGGGAGCAAGTGGTGATCGCCTAAAATCAATGCACATATCTTTAGTCTTTGTGGTATTCAGTTGTAGAAATGCCTCTTCACACCAGGAGGCAAAGTAATCCACAACTGGGCCATGGCTGACCTCACTGTCACTCAAAAGACTAACAATGACAGAGTCATCTGCAAATTTAAGAATATGTCTATCAGCATGTTGACTTCTACAGTCATTTGTATACAGGATATACAGGAGAGGTGAAAGAACACAACCTTGGGGTGAGCCTGTGGATGATGTTAGTTCTCCAGACAGTTTCCCATTCACTCTTACCCTCTGGGTTCTATTAGTGAGGAAATCAAGAACCCAACCAGTAATACCTTTGTCCAAGCCAAAGTTGTTAACTCATTTTTCAACTAGTATGTGTGGCTGAATAGTATTAAAGGCCGACGAGAAATCAACAAAAAGAAGCCTAGCATGCTTTTTGCTGACTTCCAGATGTTTAAATACAAAATTCAGTAAGGTGATGGTAGCATCAGACACTCCTCTTTTAGGCCTGTATGCGAATTGCATAGGGTCCAGGAGACACTCGGTTTTCTCTAGGAGCTCTTCCTTAACAAGTCTCTCAAATGACTTCATAACCAGAGAGGTTAAGGCCACCGGTCTAAAGTCATTTAGAGCCTTTGGGCGAGGACCCTTAGCGACCGGTACCACAATGGACCGCTTCCATAAAGCTGGCACCCTCTGCTGAGTAAGAGACAACTGGAAAATAAAATTGAAAATAGGGCCTAATTGTTCTGCACAAACCGTAAGTAGACGGCCACCTATGTTGTCTGGGCCTGGACTTTTCTTAGGTTTACACCCTTTAAAGCACCTGATCACATTCTGCTCATCAAAGCATGATGATGATGATGATGCTGCATGAACCTTGGACATCAACAACCCCCGCCTAAGTTCAGAGTGTTGCTCTTTGAAATCATGCATGTCAAATCTGGTGTAGAACTCATTAAACTCCTCTGCTAACTGCAGATCTGAGTTATAGCCACTAAGCTGTATGTTAGTCCTCCCCTGTTCTTTAAGTCCAACAATGGTTTTCATACTGCTCCAGGCAGAGCCCAGGTTATTCATTGTGAGCTGATTTTCTATTTTGGCTTTGTATCTCATTTTACCAGCCCGGATTTCACGTTTAATCTCTTTCTCTATGTTGTGCATTTCTAAGATATTCCCTTCCCTGAATGCCTTTCCCTTTTTGTGCAGTAGCCCTTTAAGAGACTTTGACACCCATGGCTTACTGTTAGGATACATCCTAACAGTTTTAACAGGAATCACAGTATTCTCACAATAGGATATATAGCTGCAAACAACATCAGTAAGTTCATCAATGTCATGACATGACTCTTTGAACACGTTCCAATCAGTGCAGTCCAAACAACCCTGCAGTGACAGACATGCATCATTATTCCAGTCCTTTACCAGAACAGTCTTTACCTTTTCCCTTTTCAGCACTGTGCGGTACGGAGGGATCAGATGCACACAGTTGTGATCAGACGATCCCAAGGGGTCGAGCGAGATGGACTTATAAGCGTCCTTAATCCAGTATATTTTTATCCCTGGTGGGGCACGTGACATACTGGTAGAAGTCTCTCAGCGTATCTGACAGAGTGCAGTGATTCATGTCTCCCAGAAAAATATTAGGAGCGTCGGGGGATATAGATTGGAGCCTCTGAGTGACTTGGTGAATACGTTCACATGCGTTACTCTTATTTGCCCTCGGATGGATGTATACGACAGTGACAAACAACTGGGGGAATTCGCGTGGCAGATACTGAGGCCGTAGTGAGACGGAGAGCAGTTCCACATCAGCTGTGCAGATCCTCTCTCTGACGATGACATTTTTACACCATCGCTCATTTATGTATAAGCACACACCCCCGCCTGTCAACCTGTCTGTGAGCGCAGCGTCTCTATCGAGCCGAATAGGCACGCCGAATCCGTCAATTCTAAGTTCCCCGTCCATGTCTCTGTCTTCCAGATGCGATTCCGTGATCGCCAAGATACACGCATTTCTGAATTCATGGCACAGGTTGACCCGTGCCTGCAGGGTATCCGTTTTGTTACGGAGAGATCGGACATTAGAAAGTATGATAGAGGGAAGAGGTATGCGGGACAGCGGCTGGTGTTTTACCTTTAACCGTACGCCACCTCTCCTCCCTCGCTTCCTTGTCCCTTGTTTGCGGCGTGATCCGCTGGAATCCCGCAACGGGAGTAACATAGTCCGAAAGTCATCCAAGTTGGGTGGATTAAAGTCCACCGGAGGATCGTAGGTTCTCTCCAGATGAAGAAGAAATTCTCTGCTGTACTGGATCCGTCCAGGGAGACCAGAAGGATGGAAGTCCTCGATACTCCGAGCCAGGTGACATAGCAGCCACAACAGTAGCAGAGTGGCAAGATCCATGTTCAACTTCAGAAAACAATAAACGTTGCGTTTTGATCCTCCTTAGCTAAGGAGGCCGCATTCCCAAGAACACTTAACTTAGTTTAACGTGATCTTGTGACAACATAGAACATAGACCCACTACCAAACAATAAAAACATTAAAACAGACGGAGCCCCCACCACCTGCTGCTGGTCGCTGCATGAGCTGCAAAATGGCAATTGGCTGAGTGTAAGAAGGACTTAACACTACTACCTGAACTCTTGGGCATATGACCATGGCCTGTTTTACTGCTAAGTGGTGATCATGGGGAGGTGCTCCCTCTTGAACCCTTACTGTGCCGATCCCGAACAAGTTCGTCTTTTTTTCGGCAAGATTTTTTTTTTTTTTTTTTTTTTCGTTGCTATTTTACTTACCCTGAGCTGCTTGTAAAGACGTTGGTGGTCCTGGCTCGTCCTACGCTTTCCAAGGAGCCGAGCTACGTGCTCCGACGATTTATTCCATTGAAAATGGCCAGATGCCAAGATTACAGCCCCCCAATTTTTACTGAATCTATGCTGTCGGCGGCGTGACGTTTCACGGGGTGCCGATCCCGAACTAGTTCGGCTTTTTATATAAAATGAATTAAACACTCGGAGGTCTCACCGAAGCCTGAGTCTAAATTTTCATCCAGGCCGCCGACCGAGATCTGTTTACATCGGCCCGCGAGAGCGTCGCGCCGCCGAATCGCGCCGCCGAATCCAATGCATTCTCACATCTTTGAAGCTCATTTTCTCTGAACTGTGCTCTTATGGAAGCGGACAAGGTTTATTTACGGCTAAATCGCCGAAAATCGGGCTTCTAAATGAGTGCTATCTTATAGCTATTTTCATCCGGGTCATTTTCATGACATGCACGAACGTGAAAACGCACGTCACTGCTACGTGAGTCCCCGTATGTTACAGCGCTGGTCTGTAGGAGTGACTCTGGCAAGGCGCGCGGTCTTTGGCGCCCTCAAGTGGCCTTGGCACCAGACCAGTTAAGCATAAGCCATGTGCTAATGTGTTTCAACAGCGTTTGTCTTTCCCTCTTCTTCCTTTCAAGCTCCTCCATTTCCTCCATTTCTTCCATTGCTACTTTCTTCAAGGCTTCTACCAGGGCCTCTCTCTCCATCGCGTTTGATGACATGGCTACTGACTTAGAGAATTAATGTCAATCCTCAATTTGCACTACTGTCTGAGTGTCACAATTCCTTCATTCTCTTTAATGGGCGAACCTTGGGTGGTCAGCTTATCCAAACAAACTAGCAAATATTCATTATGGTAATTGTCAAATCTCCAGGTCCCGTCATATGGTCATTGTTACTTTATTAGGTGGCACTTTCACTAGCTTCAAGTTCTCATCTCTGCGGCATGCTCTACGACTGAAGAAACAAAACGAGAGATTGAGGCGGATACGCTCATTGGATACGCCTGAGGCCAAAGGTCACTCATGTTTTCCTATTAACCCTGTAATACAGGGATCTTCAACGTTTTCAGGCCAAGGACCCCTTAGTCGAGAGAGAGATGAATGAGGGACCCCCAAACCATGGATACCATACAGTATAGTTTCATCGTTTGACAGCACAATCGTCAGTGTATTTTGGATTCATGTCAATTTGTGTTTTCAGCTATTTAACCACTTGAACCGTCAATACTTAATAAACTTGACCTTTCACTCTGTACTTACTTAGTCTGCTCTATTTCCCCTCTACACCAAAACTCTTTGCCAAAAATAGCAGCTGCGAGGCGTTGTGAGCTTGTAGATCTGCTATTTTTGGCTAAAGTTCTCGAAATATGGACACTAGGGTTCAAGTGGTTAATATAAAAAAAGGAGGAAACAAAGCTTCTATCACACAAAGGTTTGGAGGACCCCCTGTAGTAACTTTGAGGACCCCCTGTTGAAGACCCCTGCTGTAATACATTGTATTTACTACACTGACATATTCACATTTACTACATCAATACAAAAATACCACCACACATTATTTATTACATACAGTATATAACATATTTGTCATTACTTTCCTTGAAGTACTTATACCATATCCAACTATCTTTAGAACTCGACTGAGAGAGTTGAGAGACAGAGGGCTAGAGAAATGCAGATTGCTTACAGATGCATGCATTGCATTGCTTGAACTTTGCATGAGAAAACATATGCTAACATTGACAAACCAAAAGTGGAAGGTCTCTATTCAGTCTCTACTACTACTCTACTACTACTCCGCTAAGTTTTTCACTCAGGCTTTTTAGGGCTTTGGGCCTAAAATGATGATACTTGTTAGGGCTGAGCTGGGCCTCGGGCCGGCCCGGTCGAGCCCAGTTAGGGTAGGGCCTTAATTTTCAGGCCCGTTGAGAACTCTACAACACAGACACACAAACACACACACACACTCATGTTTTGCATGTTTTTCTGTGTCTATAAACACACTTCTGTCTTCATTACTCAGCTCAGCGGCAGCTGCGGCATGCTCAATGGCTGGAGAGACGACAACGGCAGGCAGAGCCCATATGTAAGTACCTGTACTCAATTGCTCCCATTAATTAACCCTGTAATACATTGTATTCACTACTACACTGACATATTCACATTTACTGCATAAATACCAGCACACATTATCTCTTACATTACATATATTTCATTACTTCTCGTTAAAGTACGTCATATCTATCTCCACTTCTCAGCTCAACGGCTGGAGAAACGGCAGGCACGCTCAGTGGAGTCGGCAGATGCCACATTAACCATTTCATACATTGCCTTCAATACATTGACATTGATATGTGCTACATCAACACAAACACACATTACTGCTTACATAGATTATGTATATATCATTACTGCTCATTAAAGTACCTCACTTCCAACTGTCTACACTTCTCAGCTCAACGGCTGGAGAAACTACGGCAGGCACAGATACGCCAACCACAGATACGCCGACGCTCATTGGAAACTGCAGAGGCCACAGGTAACTACTGTTTTCCCATTAACCAATTAATACATTGCCTTCACTAGTTTGACATTGATATTTATTACATCAACAGAATAACACAAACACACATTACTGCTTACATACATTAAGTACAGTATGTAACATTACTGCTCATTAAAGTACCTCACTTCCAACTATCTGCACTTCTCAGCTCAACGGCTGGAAAAACAACGGCAGGCACAGAGACCGAGGCGCTCATTGGAAACTGCAGAGGCCACAGGTAACTACTGTTTTCCCATCAACTCTGTAATACATTGCTTTCACTACAATGACATATTCACATTTATTACATCAATACAACAACATCACCATACTACAGTTCCTACCGCCCTGGTGTGACATCACACCAGTCCCCTTATCTCCTACCTACACGTTTGAGCTTGTCTTGATATGTTGAAATAATTGTAACACCAACAATAACTAGAAAATATTGTTCCTTCGAAACAATTGTGGGCTCGCTTCAAGCCAAAAAACAATGGCTATAATAGTACAAAATATCAAGATTGCAGGCAGTGCTTTCTTTGACGTTACTGACGTAAAATGGTAATCAAACTACAATGCAGACAAGCAGTGTTATTACATGAACTTAACGGTATGATTTGAGGCATTTTGTTCCAAAAATGTGTTATGCAAAAGTTGACCCGCTGGTGGCGCTATAACAGGCCAATGTGAGAAGGGTGGCATCTGTTCCTTGACCTAGTGGGAATGTGCTTGCAAAATTTCACGCACATCGCAGGCTGTGTTAATGATTTGAGGTGTTTTTGGCCACTTGATCGCTGCTTGCAGCTATATTTATTATAAAAAAAATGCACTTCATTATGCAAGTTAGATAAAGGTCCTTAGATTGCGTGTAGAATGTTTCATGCAAATTGCTCAAAAATCCCCAGCTAAAAACAGGTTAAAGCGTTTTACAAAACGTTTACAAAGCGTTTTACAAAGCGCTTGCGTGCGTGCTCCCTCAGGCTAGTTGACAAGTTGCACAGACAATGGAGTCGTTCGCACAAACACAACCCCCTCCCCTTTTTTCCTGGCTGTCAATGTTTTTATTGTCCAAAAAGAAAACGCTCTGAACGTTAAAACTAGATAGTTTATGATGACACTGTTCTATTCAATGCTAAGTTAACTCAGTGACAAAGGGGCTCCTCACCATCCGGTCCTCCGCTCAGGCAGGAAACGGATCCTTTTTCTTCCCAAACTCCAGAAGAACAGCGTAATAATAATAATAAATAAATAAATAATAGATTAAATCATTATAACAACTTAACGTGGTTCATTTGGAACATACGTGGCACTACATGAACAGGATAAATACTGTGGTTTGCAACGCTAGGTAATGGAGTCCCGATTTTACCGCATTTGGCTACAAAGGGCTGACAAACTGTGGCTTGATTAAAAATAGACGAGCATTGTAGCTACATGGCTGGGAGGACCAACAGAATTATGTCCCGATCTCTCACATTAATTTAAAAAAGTCTTATTTACATGCAGAGTTAAGCTCTGGCGTTTAAGTGAAATGTAGCCTAGATATTATGAGATGCTGTTGTGGCTTAATTACATTTTAGAGAGAAAAAAAAAACGTCATATTAGCAATAGTGAAAAACCCTGCTTTCCGAAATGACTGCCCCTCAGCCAAAGTGGGACACATGGTGACACATCTGTCAGATGTCAGTGAAACTAAACTGGGGATTTTGATCCATATAAACTACTCTCCGCCCATTCAGCAATGGCTGTATGAACGTGTGAATCAAAACACCATCCCAGTTCCAACAATGGACCAAGGGCGGAGTGCTTGCTTTCGGTGGCGATGACGTAGGCACGCCGTCTCAGGCGACCATGTACGTGAGACACCGCCGAGCAAGCGGAAGTCGGGTACCCCCCCGACTTTCAGTACCTCCGCGCGGTCCAGGCGAAAACAACGGAGCGCTCCCTACCCCGGTTCAGCCAATCACAAGCTTCCACTGCTGGAAGTGGGATGGTGTTTTGATAAACACATATGAACCGCATGAGCTCGGAGTTCACCCTGTAGAACCAAGCTTGCATGTTATTTCTAAATGTAATAAATATATAATCTATCTAAATATGCATGTTCCTGAATTTTCCTTTTTCTTTTCTTTTTTGTCTCTCCCCATTCTCAATCCCAACTACCAGTGAATCATCATCCCTACCATGTCCAGTGTCATCACATGATTCATGCTGGGGTGAAGCCCTACCATTGTGATCAGTGTGGTAAAGGATTTGTCGTGAAGTATCGTCTTAGAGCCCACCAGAGAACTCATACAGGAGAGAAGCCCTACCAGTGTGATCAATGTGGAAAGTATTTCACTACTGTTCATACTTTAAAGAGACACAACCAAATTCACACCGGAGAAAAACCCTACATCTGTGACCAGTGTGGGAAAAGGTTCAGAACAATGAACAATGTAAAATCACACCAGATAATTATTCATGCTGTAGTGAAACCCTACCTATGTGATCAGTGTGGGAAAGGATTCAGCACAAAGTCTATTCTCAGAGTCCACCAGAGAACTCATACAGGAGAGAAACCATACCAGTGTGATCAATGTGGTAAAACGTTCTGTCAAACAGGTGAGTTAAAAACACATCTAAGAATTCACACAGGAGAGAAACCTTACCGCTGTGACAAATGTGGAAAGTGTTTCACGACCACTGGGAGCTTAAACAGTCACAAGCGAATTCACTCTGAAGAAAAGACCTATGTCTGTGACCAGTGTGGGAAAGGTTTCACTGTTGCTAAAAGCTTAAAAACTCACCGTCGCACTCACACTGGAGTGAAGCCATTTAATTGTTTATGTGGAAAGAATTTTGGATCTAGTTGTCATTTAAAACTTCATCAGCGTATCCATACAGGAGAGAAACCTTTTGAATGCAAATGTGGAAAAACATTTAGATGGAAACAAAATTTTAGGACTCATCAGTGCAACTAAAGAGGCCGAACCATACAATCATTAACCATATAGGAAAAGCTTTAATGCTCACCTCAATCTATGCCAGACTGTAAGATACTTAACACAGTGTAGTGATACACACTCTCTGTTGCTACACAATATGCACATTTAATTCTATCCTTCAATGAAAATGTGTATTGGAATTCTTGAAATGCTTCTCACTACATGTCATCATTTCATCATGAAGAAGGTTAGCCTATTAGTCTATAGTGGTGCCTTATCTTCACGATCCATGGACGCCTTAACTGAATGTGTTAAGATGCCATTAGAGAAAATTACAATCTGCAATACATAGGGCAAGCTGAAAGAACACAAATATTGAATTTGATGCTTTTCTATGTTATTTCTTTCTTAGTAGATACAGCTTGATATCTCAGTCCATGACTGTCTCTATAGTGGTGCCTTATCTTTTCATTAGGCTGCATGACAATAACGTTCACTTAATTCCATTTCATGCCTGGACTGGCATCTGCACCCCATGTGGTGCCATGTCATAGTTCTGACCTCCCATTCTTCCGACCTGTTATGATATTGAAGGTGGGATTATGCGTTATGCTCGCGGATAGGTTTCTCTCCTCTCTGTGGCTGCGTGGGTCTGTGTGTGCGTGTGTGGTAGAGTGCTATATGAGAGTGTGGAGCCTGATTGGATGATTATAGGAGGGGAGTTCCAGTCGCAGCCAGTCCGGATTGGTGCCCAGAGGACAGCGCCATCTTTAAAAGGCTGTCAGTGAGCCGGCGTCAGGGAACCCGTGCCTTCCTGACTCCCAACCCGTCCGTCTGTCTGTTCGCTGTTGTATTAGCCATTTGTGCATGTGAAGCCTGAACAGATATGTAGTCGTATGTGATCTTGAACAACACTTAGTTCCACTTGAGCGAACGCCGCTGTTTAACACCTCTCGATCTATTGTTCTCAGCTAAAGGGGAGAGGGCTGGGTTTTCTTTTGATTATATCGGTTCTTGGTTTATATTTGTTTTTCAGTTAAGGAGGGGAAGCGTTTGTCTTTTGTTTATTCTTGATAGGTAAGATATTATTTCTGTTCTAGTTTTGGTTTTGTTGTACCCTGTCCTCCACCCCGGAGGTCTGTCAAATCTGAGAAAAATAATAAAAATACTTGAAAAGTCGAAAGTAAACTGTTTGGACGGCGGTTCTTGGGAGCTGGGAAGGTCGGTGTTCCACACCATATTATGTGGTGCTCTGGTTTCCCCCTAAGCCGGAGCGTTACATTGGGGGCTCGTCCGGGACCACGTAAACCTAACCTTAGCCCTAACCCTAACCTCAGTAAAACTACCGCTGGTGAATGCCAACCTGGTGAAATGCTAACCTGCTGACACTGGTGAATGTTAACCTGGTGAATGTTAACTGAACAACGGGAGGTTGAACCTTTGAGAAGACACCTCACAGGTAACAAGTAGCAGCAAACAACTAATTCAATACAGGTAACAAGTAGCAGCAAACAACTAATTCAATACAGGTAACAAGTAGCAGCAAACAACTAATTCAATAAATTAATTTGCTCAAACATTGAAATCATACATGAACTTGATAAATATACATTATTAGACCCACTAATCCAGCATAGCACTCCAGACTGGCAAAACATAATTCCACTTAATGGGTTTCCTACCAGCATCACATGTATCAGTCAACATTACATTCATAATTAGTCAAAGGTGTGGACAAACATTGACCGATGTCAATGTAAACCAATGTTTTGTGAGGACGTTATGTATATTCATCCTGGTTTTAACGTTTTCTTGCAAATAAATAAATCTCAATATAAAATCAATGTACTCTTTTCAGCCATCATAGTAGTTAGGTTTTGTTTTATATGTTGAACTAAAGTCAACATTAGAAAAAATAAATATATATTTTTTATTATGTGATTTGTTTCCCCTGTGTGTGAATCATTTTTTCAGCCATCATAGTGTTTGTATCTGTTTGATTCAAATCAACATAAAAATATGTATTTGTATATTACCTGAGGCTGTGTATATCTTGTGATTTGTTCCCCCTCTTCTAGGAAATGTGCAATACAATATTATAGTTGGACTTTCCTTGGCTTGAAACCTGATTCTATCCTGTTGCTACTGACTCAAAGATATATAATTTTGCTTTTAACTGCCAATGCTATTCAAATGGGAATATTCAGTGACTACACTCAACAGGAGCTGACATTTCTAAAAGTGCCTTTAGGTGAAAACATCGAAAATAGCGGAGGTCGTCGTATTTTCGGTGCTTGATGCCACACTGAACTAAGCATAATCAAGTCAATAATGGGAGATGTGGCGTACAGCATGGATTTCTATACAGAGTCCGGCTATACTCAAAATAGTACAAAATGTGTAAATTATTTTCAGATATTGCTGATTTACTTGTGAGCCTGTAGAGCGGCTAATTTATAATAACCAAGTATAAAATAGTGCTTTTAAGTGGTTAATGTATGTTTTGTTGTAATTATAATGACAATCTGTAGAAGTATAAATTATTGACAAATAAAAAAAACACCCAAGTAAAATCTGCCTCAAAATTGTACTTAGTTACAGGATGTACAGTACTTGAGTTGTAATGTAATGTAATGTAATAAAAAAGAAAAGTAATGTTTCCACACTGATTAAATCTACTATACAGTATAGGCCTAATCACAGGCTGCTTCATCGTGACAAATATAAGTGTGGTTATCTGAGGCCATCTTGTGGCCAAATGGAGGTTGTACACATATACTGATGTGCTTTTAATAAAGATAATTCTATGTTAAATAGCTCAATAGATTCTGCTTATAATCATTGCTTTAAACAGCTTTTTCCAGTAAGGTCTCTCCAGCTTTTTAGTAAACAGAAAACGCATTGTCAGGTTGGGCTAACAGACAGGTGCCCCTTTTGGGAGTGTCAATGAGACTCGAGGCAAAAAAAGAGTATCTCATATATATATATATATATATATATATATATATATATAAGCCTAGTTCCAGACCCTGAATCGCTAGCCACGCCCCTTTAAATCTTTATGTCAATTCAGGCTGAGTGTCAGGCTATATATATATATATATATATATATATAATTCACAAGGATGATTAACAGAATTTAAATACATTCTGATGGTCATCCCAGCGATGAGCTAAACACTCCTGTACAGTAGGTGGCGGTATGCACCTTTAAGTTGTTTGCGATCCTCCAATAAAACCAGAGAAGAAGAAGAACACACTGGCCCAAATACAAATTTGCAAATTAATGTTCGTTTAGATACATAATCTATATTTTTAATGTGCATATTATGGCAAAATTAATAGTTTTTCAACGTTTTTCAATGGCTTTACTCTTATTCTGAAGAGATCGGCCACCGGAAGTATTATTGGTGCAACGTTATTCCTGCTCACTTCACATACAGTAGGCACACGCAGCTGCGCACACACACAAGAAAACAGTTCACACTTCACAACAACCTAGTGTGACTTCATCACACTTTTTCAGTTCCAATCCTGTTTACAGCAGGAGCTTACATGCTGCTTCAGCAAAAAAAGGTAATTATTGTTGTACTGCTTCCAATCCAGACATCCAGTGACTGTGTGTGTGTGTGTGTGTGTGTGTGTGTGTGTACGCTCTGTGCAAACGTGTGTGCGCACGCGCTCGCTCGCTCGCTCGCTCTCTCTCTCTCTCTCTCTCTCTCTCTCTCTCTCTCTCTCTCTCTCTCTCTCTCTCTCTCTCTCTCTCTCTCTCTCTGCGTGCGTGCGTGCGTGCGTGCGTGTGTGTGTGTGTGTGTGTGTGTGTGTGTGTGACACACTCTCCCTCTCTCTCTCTCTGCTTCAAGTATTGTTTGTGCATTCTGCCCCTGCACTCTAATCTGTGACTGTCTGTGTATCCTACTCTATCCTAAGCTATGAACAAGATGTTCTTAGAAATTACCTCTAAACATGCTCAAACAACAACACAGTAATTAAATGTTTCTACCTAAGTCCAAGTAGGCCTACTCTTACAGTAAAAGGCCTGTGTTTGATTTTCCACATACATAACCATATTTTCTTTCATATCAGGATCAGATGTAGTCATTGCCTGACTGCAAGTCAGACTCTTCACACATTACGTTTCACTTCGTTTCCACCCACTAACAGGGGGTGGTAATGTGCGCCCCGGACTGATTTATCAGGCTAATGTAGTCGTGTGTAACCTCGCCCACCAGGCTTTCTAAATTGTGTGTGTGTGTGTGTGTGTGTGTGTGTGTGTGTGTGTGTGTGTGTGTGTGTGTGTGTGTGTGTGTGTGTGTGTGTGTGACTGACTGGAGGCCTTTATTCAGGTTCTATGGAAACAGTAGGGTATGAATATTTGCTTGGAATTAGTTTATTCAGAATTAATACATATTCTCCATGTAACCGTTGTCACTGAGTCTCTGTTGTCACACTTGTGTTTGTGTTGCCTCTCTAAACAACATTGTCTCATTAATTTCAACCACCTCACCTCAGCCATATTTCTGTTTAATGCAGCACTCTGCTGAACCTACGACTGAGACACAGATGAATGGAACTGAAATGTCAGACACATCAGGTAATGTTGTTCGTCCTCTGTTGTTACATCGCCGTTGCCATTCAATATGCAGCCATGTGCAATTGTGCATGCCCATATTAACTGTATAAATACCATACAGCCTATATATGTGCTTTCTTACTTGAGAAACATTACCATACATTCCATTCCATGTTTTATACAAAGCACCTTAAGTCGCTACACCCACAGGACTATTTCATAGTCTTCAACTTAATGTTGTTCACACATAGTAGGTGTACAGTACCACACTATTTACAACTTCAATTGAGCACTTCAAACACAATCACAAATAACACACCAGTGCAAACACACCTTCCTGTCACCACAGGTACCCTTACAACAACAACAACACTCAACCCTATTGGGGGTGGCTGGCTGTGTGTGGGCCTCTTCCCCCAACCACTACACGTTTTCCCATTGAGTCTTAGTACATTCCATTCAGTTCACTTTTCTTTTGGATATACTTTCGATCTCATGAAAGTGCATTTGAAAGATTAAAAACAATTGTCTGTTGAATTCAATACTCACATTCACCTTTATTACATCAACACAAAAACACCACCACACACATTACCTCTTACGTATATTGTATGTATATATCCTGACTGCTCATTCAAGTACCTCACATCCAACTATCTTCACTTCTCAGGAACACGCCTTGTAGCGAAGAATCCAATATGTAGGGTTTATTATATTGGACATAGGCGCGCTACTCGCCTGCCAAGGATGTAATTATTAAGAATGAGCCATGCGAATACCAATCGCGTTCAACAACATACATAAGGCTGGAGGCCGGCCCAGGCCTTGATATTCCTTGAACAATCTCAGATCTTGTCTAGTCTGTAATCTCTGGTCTGATAGTCTGATAGTTTAATCCGATGTGATCTTATCTATTCTAGATCTCGATCTGAGAAAGTAGGCCGATTCATCTATTCTTTATAGTCAATTGTGATGTCATTCCACATCGTGACATCATATTGCATTGTTTCCGAATAAGGTCGTATATTCTTTTCTACACTCCCCCCGTGACACCGTTAGGTTTCACTATCCATTCAAAAGATAATAAGACCGAATTCGTACTCGCTATCTTCCTTTCTGGAATCTTCATGATTCTCTTCTGGTAGTTGTGGTAGGTAATCTACGCTTATGCAGCCGTGCCCATGTTGTCGTGCTGTGCTTACATTCTCCTCCACGGCGTCCCGTGAGAGAGAATGTAGTCGCGCCGTATTTAAAGTGACTCCTACATTCTCCTCCACGGCGTCCCGTGAGAGAGAATGAAGAGACACTCCGGCCGGCGTATACAGTAGTTTCTCCGCTCCTCTGCACGGCGTCCCGTGGAGAAAAGTAGAGAGGTACTGCTGTGACATCGAGCGCTGACTTGAGAGCAAATTTGTTTATCCTGGATGGGGTCTTGAATAAGGGACCTGTCAGTCCATCTGTCTTATGTTTTAATGGGTAGGGGGTTCCTTGTGAAAGGGTCCGCCGCGCCCTACATTATCTCAATAGGTAATGTAGCTATGAGGGGATTGGGATATTGAATTCCTGGACAGCATGTCTGGGCGCAGGGAGTATCAGGGGTCTCGAATAGAAGCATGCAACCATACTGCAGGGTATTCCATATGCATGATGTATGGTTTAATCCTTATCGCCTCTGCCGCGCCGTGGCGACAATGCCGTGGCGTCTTCTGTGAGGTCAGGGACCTCGCCTTAGCCAGTCAGTGGCGACTCGCTGGGTAATGGAGCTGGTTCTGTTCCATGCTGTGTACATATTATTTGTACATCATAAGTTGTAAGTTCAGGTTTAACAGGCAACATAAGTCCACTCTCTTCTTCCAGTAACTGGGATTAGATTTACGGTGACTGAGAAACACCTCCTCCAGTGGAAATGCCAGTGTACCTGTAGGGAGGCTGGTGGGTTGTAGTTAGACTGTTGTAGTGGGCAAGAAAGATCTTCAGAGTGATGAGGGCTACGGTGATACTCTAATCCCCTGGTCCTAATGCCTGATGCCATTCTGGCTTAGGTCTTTGTCGGATTTATTGACGTCTTGAGTCTTGAATGATCTCTTGAACGAGAACTTTAGATTTGAAAACTTTTGACAGGCTTCTATCTTTGCAATAGCAAAGTTTCCACTTTGCTCAGTTTAGCTAGGCGATCTTTGATCGCGTACAGCTGGGGTCAGTCAGGCGACTCTTCAATAGCCATGTCTGACTGAGATAACTTCCGTAAACATACTAGGAAATCTTTAGTCACTAACGAATCTAGTCACTTGCGAATCTAGTCATTGGTGAATCTAGTCACTACTAACGAATCTAGTCACTTGTGAATCTAGTCATTGGTGAATCTAAGGATCCCTGGAGAATGCAGGAGGAACACTCATATACGCCTCGATCACAATCTTACCAAAAGCTTGCGTCGATGCTCACTGAGTAGATTTACTTAAAATCTATAATCTCAATGATGGGGCACGCTGAAGTAAAACTTACCAAAAGCTTACTCAGGCAATGGGGCACGCTGGAGTAAAACTTACCAAAAGCTTACTCAGGGCAATGGGGCACGCTGGAGTAAAACTTACCAAAAGCTTACTCAGGGCAATGGGGCACGCTGGAGTAAAACTTACCAAAAGCTTACTCAGGGCAATGGGGCACGCTGGAGTAAAACTTACCAAAAGCTTACTCAGGGCAATGGGGCACGCTGGAGTAAAACTTACCAAAAGCTTACTCAGGGCAGTATATAGCCATACAAGGCCTTGAAGATAGGCTTTTTAAGCTTCTATCTGAGTTTTGGCAATTCTCCTTTGAATGCCGTCTTTGAGATTCCAGGTCATCTGGAATACTGTCTCCGATGGTAGGCAGTTCTTGATAACAGCTCTACTTCTTGATTGGTTCGGCCACGTCCGGCTGAAGTTCAGTTTAGGAAGGGTAATGTCTGGACAAGGAAATTGGCTATGGCTGACCCTCGAGATTAATGGCCGCCGTCTCTCCCCCTATATCGAGGTTAGCCATCGATGTGTGGGGTATTTCCATGGTCCAGCCGATTACTATAACGCGGTTGAGGGCCTTATGACATGAGGGCCTGCCGCGGGAGTGATGCAACATTCTACCATCTCTTCGGAGGTGGTACTGGTCTTGCGGATGGGTAGCAAGGGGAAGCTGGTCACAGCCGGCTACAAAGTATCGTTGTGATTCAGCTTTGTTCCGACACGAAGTCAGGCAGATCGGCTAAGGTAGGTTGCCGACGAGGTCCGCGCAATTCGCGCTGGTTGAGTTGGGCGGCTCGGCGTATGAGAGCTTGATCATGGGTCATCTCACGGCGCTCCTGAGCAAGGACGGATGTGAGTACCGATTGAAGGGTTGTGGCGTCCGGGTGCAGGGTGGAACCACGTCCAGCATGCTCTGCTTAAACTCTAGGAGGTCGTCGTGGGTGACCGTGCCTTGTTGGAAGGCCTCTATCCCTCGGGTGTTCAGTTGTTGTCGTTCGGTCATGGCGATCGGATGGCTCGTCGTGATTTGTAATGGCCACCAAGTGTAGCGAAGAATCCAATATGTAGGGTTTATTATATTGGACATAGGCGCGCTACTCGCCTGCCAAGGATGTAATTATTAAGAATGAGCCATGCGAATACCAATCGCGTTCAACAACATACATAAGGCTGGAGGCCGGCCCAGGCCTTGATATTCCTTGAACAATCTCAGATCTTGTCTAGTCTGTAATCTCTGGTCTGATAGTCTGATAGTTTAATCCGATGTGATCTTATCTATTCTAGATCTCGATCTGAGAAAGTAGGCCGATTCATCTATTCTTTATAGTCAATTGTGATGTCATTCCACATCGTGACATCATATTGCAAGACGTCGACGAAGACCAAGTGTAGCGAAGAATCCAATATGTAGGGTTTATTATATTGGACATAGGCGCGCTACTCGCCTGCCAAGGATGTAATTATTAAGAATGAGCCATGCAAATACCAATCGCGTTCAACAACATACATAAGGCTGGAGGCCGGCCCAGGCCTTGATATTCCTTGAACAATCTCAGATCTTGTCTAGTCTGTAATCTCTGGTCTGATAGTCTGATAGTTTAATCCGATGTGATCTTATCTATTCTAGATCTCGATCTGAGAAAGTAGGCCGATTCATCTATTCTTTATAGTCAATTGTGATGTCATTCCACATCGTGACATCATATTGCGTTGTTTCCGAATAAGGTCGTATATTCTTTTCTACACGCCTGGAGAAACGCAGGCAGGCAGCCAAACGGAGAAGGTCCTTGGAAACTGAAGAGGCCAAAAGTAACTACTATTTCCTCATTGACTATACATTGCAGTCACTACACTTACAGATTCACATTTATTACGTCAATCCAACAGCACCACCACACTTACTTCTCATATATCACACACATAGATATCCTCATATTGCATCGATCTCATGAAAGTGCATTTGAAAGTTTAAAAAACAATGTCTGTTAAATTCAATACTCACATTCACATTTATTACATCAACACGAAAACACCACCACACATTAACTTTTATATGTCGTATGTATATATCCTTACTGCTCATTTAACTACCTCATATCCAACCATCTACACCTCTCAGCTCAACGCCTGGAGAAACAACGGCAGACAGCCAAAAAGAAACGCTCTTTGGAAACTGCAGCGGACACCGGTATGGTCACTACTCATATGTCCCTACTCACTCTATATTACATTTTATTCACTATACTGACAAATTCACAAACACTTTAGTTCTTACATACAATATATATATATATATATATATATATATATATATATATATATATATATATTATATATCATACAAATACCTCACATCCAACTACCTTCACTTCTCAGGAACCTCAGGAACATGCCAGGAGAAACGCAGGCAGGCAGCCAAACGGAAAAGGTCCTTGGAAACTGCAGAGGCCAAAAGTAACTACTATTTCCTCATTGACTATATATACATTGCAGTCACTACACTTACAGATTCACATTTATTACATCAATCCAACAGCACCACCACACTTACTTCTCATATATCACACATATAGATATCCTCATATTGCATCGATCTCATGAAAGTGCATTTGAAAGGTTAAAAACAATGTCTGTTAAATTCAATACTCACATTCACATTTATTACATCAACACGAAAACACCACCACACATTAACTTTGATATGTCGTATGTATATATCCTTACTGCTCATTTAACTACTTCATATCCAACCATCTACACCTCTCAGCGCAACGCCTGGAGAAACAACGGCAGGCAGCCACACAGAAACGCTCCTTGGAAACTGCAGCGGACACCAGTATGGTCACTACTTATATTTCCCTACTCACTCTATAATACATTTTATTCACTGTACTGACAAATTCACAAACACTTTAGTTCTTACATACAATATATATATATATATATATATATATATATATATATACTATCATACAAATACCTCACATCCAACTACCTTCACTTCTCAGCAAAACGCCTGGAGAAACAACGGCAGGCAGCCAAACGGAAACGTTCCTTGGAAACTGCAGAGGTCACCGGTATGGTCACTACTCATATTTCCCTACTCACTCTATAATACATTTTATTCACTGTACTGACAAATTCACATTTACTACAGCAATACACAAACACTTTAGTTCTCACATACATTACATATATATATATCATTACGGCACGGCTCATTTAACTATCTCATATCCAACCATCTACGCCTTTCAGCTCAACGCCTGGAGAAACAACGGCAGGCAAGCAGACAGAGACTCTCCCTGGAAACTGCAGAGGCGACAGGTAACAACTGAGACTCTTAATACATTGCCTCCACCACCACACTGACACATATTCACATTTATTACATCAACACAAATACAACACCACCACCACCCATTACTTCTTACATAGCCTACTGTGTGTGTGTGTGTGTGTGTGTGTGTGTGTGTGTGTGTGTGTGTGTGTGTGTGTGTGTGTGTGTGTGTGTGTGCGCACACACCCACACCATTACTGCTCACTCCCCTCATATCCACCTCTTCACTTCTCAGCTCAACGTCTTTCACGAAAAAGGAAACGGCCATTAAAGACACCATGCACCACACAAGTTGCTCACAAAATTGCCAGAGCCACTTCACGCATTCTCAGTGGCGAACACCTGATCTACGAACTGTCACACACAGATGATACTATTGGCCAGATGAACCACAACTGTGACGACTAGGCGCATTCAAATTCAAAAATGAGACCTCCGGTTTTTGCTGCTTGAATGGCAAGGTTCGCCTGCCACCCTTCCCTAAGCCCCCACAGCCCATCAACGATTTGTGGTTCCACAATACCCCTGAGGCAAAACTATTTCGGACACACAGCCGTGTCCTCAACAATGCTGTATGCCTCTCCAGTCTGGCCGTACAAGAGAAGAAATACTCCAACTACTCTCCCACTGTCATCTTCCAGGGCAGGGTAGTCCAGCGCATAGGCCCACTCCAGCCAGAACCAGGTGTCCAGCCTCGCTTTGCACAACTTTATGTCCTCGACTCAAATCTGGAGAAAACGACCAGATTTGCAAACATGACTCTTCCCACCAAAATGACACAACACGACAAGGACACAATGAAGACTTTGCTGGAGACTGTGCAAGAAGTCATTCACAACAAAAATGTTTTCATTCAAGATTTCAAGCAGATTCTAGAAGCCCCTGAGGACCAACTTCAGGGAGGCACTGTTGTCATCAGTGCTGCAGCCAGGCCACAGGGAGGCCATGCCAGAGTTTACAACGCCCAGTCCAATCTAAAAGAACTTAGCATTGTCACCAATGAACAGCCACATGATCTGGTCTTACACTTACGTGATGGAGGTCTGAAAACCATATCTGACCTCAATCACAAATCCATGCCCCTCCACTTCACACTCCTCTTCATTGAGGGCACATCTGGCTGGGACAGGCATCTCACGCATTGGAACAGTGAGAAGAGGATCACATCCCGTGCATTCTTTACCTACCACCTCATGATCCGCCACACTGGCAGCGACTACCTTTTCCAGGCTGGAAGACTGTTCCAAGAATGGATCCTCAATGGGTGGATAACATGCCAGAACCAGAAACTGTCTTTCCAGCGTCACAACCAGAAGGCATTACGGGCTGACACCTACAAAAACCTCCAACAGGCTGTGGCGGAGCGCAGACAGCAACAGGAATCAGAGCGGGAAAATGCTCTCGGTCGAGTAATCCTTGCCAGCTCTTTCGTAGGCAGTCCACGCTGGTACAACAGCAAGTTTCAAGACGCTATGGCTATTGTCCGTCACCTGCGCAAGCCAGACCTCTTCATCACCATCACCTGCAATTCCAAATGGTCAGAGATTACAGATAACCTCACCTCTGGTCAGACAGCCTACGATCGACCTGACCTGACAGCCCGAGTATTCAAATTAAAGAAAGATCAGATCATGACTGACATCACCCAGGGCTGCATCTTTGGCAAAACCATTGCCTTCCTCTGGGTCATAGAGTGGCAAAAACGAGGCCTGCCCCACTGTCACCTCCTCCTCATCCTGGCAGATCAGGACAAACCCAAGACAGCAGAGCAAGTGGACGAAATTGTCTGTGCAGAACTCCCCCCTGACCCCTCGGAAAGCGGGATCTCCGACACTGAAAAAGCAAGGCGAGAGCCACTGTGGAATCTTGTATGCGATAGCATGATCCACACTCCCTGTGACGATCTGGCAGGAAAACATTACTGCAGGGAGAACAACGTCTGTACCAAGCACTTCCCAAAACAGTTCCAGCGCACTACAACTATGGATGACGAACACAGCCATCCTAAATACCGCCGTCGCTCTCCAGCAGAAGGTGGCCGATCTACGACAATCAAAAAGACAATAAAAATAACTGGATCAAACAAAACAATCAACACCACCCAGTACATTGCGTTGGGTAGTGCCCTACAACCCCTACCTCAGCGACCGATACCGCGCCCACATCAACGTAGAAGTCTGCGCCTCTGCACAGGCTGCCAAATACCTCTTCAAATATGTGACAAAGGGCCCTGACCGTGCAATGGTATTGGCTGAAGTTGAGGGTGCCCCACGTGATGAGATTCGTGAATATGAAGACATGCGCTCTGTTGGCTCAAGTGAGGCCTGCTGGAAACTCTTTGCCTTCGACATATCACAAAATCATCCTCCTGTCCAAGCTCTTCGATTGCATCTGGAAGACCAACAACAAGTTGTTTTCGTCGAGGGAAATGAGGAGAATGTTGTGCAGGAAGGCAGGGAGACTGAATTGACAGCTTTCTTCCGACTCAATGCCCAAGAGAAAGCAGCCAAGGGTCCAGATTTCAACCCAACAACCATGCAGCGCTATATTGACATGCCTAACAAATACACCATCACCAACAAAAGCTGGCATCTCAGAAAAAATAAAACTTTCTCTATTGGCCGTGTCCACACCGTCAGCCCCCTGGCTGGAGATGTCTTCTACCTGAGAATCCTCCTCCACCATGACCACTGCAGGGGTAAGACAAGTTTTGCAGACCTATGCTCCATCAATGGCAGGCGCCTCGACAGCTACCAGGCAGTGTGCAGGGAGCTCGGCCTGTTGACAGATGATGAAGAGTGGACCACTGTCCTTACTGAGGCTGCTGGCACACAACTCTGCCCCCAGATTCGTGCCCTATTCGTTATCATCCTCATCTTCTGCCAACCAGCTAACCCCTCAAAACTGTTTGATGACTTCTGGCCTGACTGGACTGATGATTTCAAATGGACAGCAATGCACAGGGCTCAGACCTTCACTGAAGACCAACTCAAAACCATGGTGAGGCTGGATCTGCAAGTCCGTCTCCAGTCACATGAGCAGGACCTCAAAGACTATGGTCTGCCTGAAATGACAGATGGGGAAAAAGCCTCTGTCCATGGCCTGGTCAACATCGAAGAGGCCCTGATCCGCGAGGAGATGGACTATGATGTCAGCGAGCTGGCAGCCAATGTGCAGGCAACTATTCCACACTTCACTACTGCCCAACAACAGATTTATGACACTGTCATGACAGCAGTCACACAACAGGACAGCCTACAACTCTTCATATCAGCACGTGGAGGTTGTGGTAAGACCTTCTTGCTCAATGCTCTCTTGGATTCTATGCGCAGTCTGGAACCTGGTGGCTGTATTGCCCTTGCCATGGCAACCACTGGCATTGCTGCCCAACTCCTTCACCTTGGAAGAACACTCCATTCACGCTTAAAAGCTCCACTCCACCCAACAGAGGAATCCGTCTTCACCATCACAGCTCAAAGGACCCTAGCCAAGCTGGTGCGCCGGGCACGCCTCCTGCTCATTGATGAGGCAACCATGCTACACCGCTTCCTGCTGGAGGCACTTGACCGCACACTCAGAGACCTGACTGGCAAGCCAAACTGCCCATTTGGGGGGAAAATTATTATCTTGGCCGGCGACTTCCGCCAGTGTCTTCCAGTTGTTCCAAGGGCTAACCGTGCATCGATTGTAAAGAGCTGCCTTAACCACTCAGTCCTCTGGCCACACTTCCAAGTTTTCACCCTCACAGAGAACATGCGTGTCAGGGCCAGTGGCGACCCATGCCTCGAGGAGTTTGACAACTGGACTCTCAGCCTTGGAGATGGTACAGCCAATGACGACAACAGCTTGGTCCCCATCCCACCCACCATGTGTTTCCACATTCAAACCAACACAGACCATGACAACTCAGCAGAACAGCAATCCATGAAGGACTTCTGCAACACAGTGTTTCCTGACTTGCCCAGCAACTTCACTACCTCTGGATGGCTGGATGGCAGAACACTGCTTGCCCCTACCAACAAGGAAGTGGACACCATCAACGACTTAATTGAATCCTTGGTACCAGGTCTGTCAACCATGCTCAGTAGTGCTGACACCCTGGAAAACGATCAAGATTTCATGAGGTTCAACGTTGAATATCTCAACACCCTCTGCCCCAATGGATTTCCCAGGCACCTCATCACCCTGAAGCCTGGGATGCCCTTGATGCTACTCCGCAACATCAGCCCCAAAGAGGGACTCTGTAATGGGACCAAACTCATCTTCCAAAGACTCCTCACCAACAAGCTACTGCTGTGCAAACTCTCAGCCACTCAAAAGGAGGTCCTAATCCCTCGGATCAAGTTCATTCCTGATAGTGGACTTTTTCCTTTTGACTGGGCCAGGCGACAGTTTCCAGTCCGCATGGCTTTTGCCACCACGATCAACAAATCCCAAGGCCAAACACTAAAGAGAGTGGGAGCTCAGCCAATAGGAAGATAGGGGCGGGGCTTAAGAGGGGGCGGGGCTTAAGTAATAAGTCCCTATTGGCCGTTTAAGTCCAGACACCAAGTTTCAAGACGGTACCATGCTGTGAACTGGAGTGAACTGGCTGTTTAAAGCCCAGCCAATAGGAATACAGAGGGGGCGGGGCTTAATCAATTACAGCTCATCCCTATTGGCCAGAAAAGGACCAAAGTTGTGTGTGCATTTTAAAGTTTAAATCACGTTGCTAGGCAAAAGTATGGCAGAGTTACGTGGCGCCAAAGTTTCGGGTTTTTTTCCCCTCCCCCGAGTCCCCCATTCAAAGTCAATGGGGGTTTTTACGCGTAGTTTTTTTACGAATTACGTTGCCATGGTAACGAGGATCGGAAAGAAAAGTAATAGCACACCATTCCCAGCCGGGCCGCACATTTTGATGTATATATTGCGGGGGTGGCGTAAATCGTGCGGCAGTTATTACGTGCCGAAATTTCCCCCATTCTAAGTCAATGGTGTTTTTTGGCGTCGTTTTTTTCGAATTACGTCGCAATAGTAACGCAGATCGGAAAGAAAAGTAATAGCACACCATTCCCGGCCGAGCCGCACGTTTTGATGTATATATTGCGGGGGTGGTGTAAATCGTGCGGCAGTTATTACGTGCCGAAATTTCTGTAATACATTGCCTTCATCACACTGACACATATTCACATTTATTACATCAACACAAATACAACACCACCACCCATTACTTCTTACATAGCCTACATTACATACATACCATTACTGCTCACTCACCTCATATCCATCTCTTCACTTCTCAGCTCAACGTCTTTCACGAAAAAGGAAACGGCCATTAGAGACACAATGCACCACACATCAACGCCAAGCACAAGTTGCTCCCAAAATTGCTAGAGCCACTAGAGAAGTAGCAGTACACAAACACCACCACACTTTAGTTCTTACATACATTACATATATATCCTTACTGTTCATTTAACTACCATCTACACTTCTCAGCTCAACGCCTGGAGAGACAACGGCTGGCAAGCAGACAGAGACTCTCCCTGGAAACTGCTGAGGAAACAGGTAAAAACGGATGCTTTCCCATTGACTCTGTAATACATTGCCTTCATCACACTGACACATATTCACATTTATTACATCAACACAAATACAACACCACCACCCATTACTTCTTACATAGCCTACATTACATAATATACCATTACTGCTCACTCTCACCTCATATCCATCTCTTCACTTCTCAGCTCAACGGCTTTCACGAAAGAGGAAACGGCCATTAGATACACCATGCACCACAAATCAACGCCAAGCTCACAAAATTGTAGACAAACAGAGAGGCTCCTTGGAAAATGCACAGATCACAGGTAACTACTCCTATTTTCCCATTGACTCTATAAATACATTGCAGTCACTACACTGACAGATTCACATTTATTACATGAATACAACAACACCACCACACTTACTTCTCATATATTGAACATATAGATATCCACACTGCTTATTCAAGTACCTCACATCCAACTACCAACTACTATCTGACAGCCTACGACCGTCCTGACCTGACAGCCTGATTATTAAAATTAAATTAAGATCAGATCATGAGTGACATCACCAAGGGCGAGGAGATGGACTATGATGTCAGCGAGCTGGCAGCCAATGTGCAGGCAACTATTCCACAGTTCACTGCTGCCCAGCAAGAGATTCATGACACCGTCATGAGGGCAGTCACGCAACAGGACAGCCTACGACTCTTCATATCAGCACGTGGAGGTTGTGGTAAGACCTTCTTGCTCAATGCTCTCTTGGATTCGATGCGCAGTCTGGAACCTGGTGGCTGCATTGTCCTTGCCATGGCAACCACTGGCATTGCTGCCCAACTCCTTCACCTTGGAAGAACACTCCATTCACGGCTAAAAGCTCCACTCCACCCAACAGAGGACTTCGTCCTCACCATCACAGCTCAGAGCACCCTAGCCAAGCTGGTGCGTTGGGCACGCCTCCTGCTAATTGATGAGGCAACTATGCTACACCGCTTCCTGCTGGAGGCACTTGACCGCACACTCAGAGACCTGATGGGCAAGCCAAACTGCCCATTTGGGGGGGAAATTATTATCTTGTCCGGCGGCTTCCGCCAGTGTCTTCCAGTTGTTCCAAGGGCTAAGCGTGCATCGATTGTAAAGAGCTGCGTTAACCACTCATTCCTCTGGCCACACTTCCAAGTTTTCACCCTCCCAGAGAACATGCGGGTCAGGGCCAGTGGCGACCCACGCCTCGAGGAGTTTGACAACTGGACTCTCAGCCTTGGAGATGGTATATCCAATGACGACAACAGCTTGGTCCCATCCGAGACACCATGTGTTTCCACATTCATGCCAACACAGACCATAACACCACAGCAGAACAGCAATCCATGAAGTACTTCTGCAACACAGTGTTTCCTGACTTGCCCACCAACTTCACTACCACTGGATGGCCCAGTATGTTGCCAGCTCGAGGACGGGTGACCCAGCATCCCTCAACTATGCCATCCTGCAACAGCAAGGACAGCCGGAACACCACACAGAAAATGTGAAGCTTCTTCCCCATTAAGGTCTCTGGAACCTGACGCCATTGTAACTTTCTTTCATACTAATACACTCTTACTTTCCGTACAACTAAATGGTAACTTGAGCTTCTGGGACTTTGTCTCTCTGTACATGATACTCTTTTATACTCTTGTCATTTCATGTCACTCCCTACTATTACATCCTCAAATAAAATTGCCTACGCCAAAATATGCTGTGTATTCTCTACACATACCAACATATATATGTTACAGTCAGTTTGGGTAACTCAGTGAGATTGGGGTAAGAACACTCGTTTTGTCGTTCACCACACACCCCTAACACACCCTGGATCAATTCACCTTGATAGTCTTTTATCGTTGTTTATCTACTAGCCCAGCTCGGCTGTGTTTAGCCATTTGCTTACTATGCCTAACTCTAACCCTAACCTTAACCTCTGTAAAACTATGCCTAACCCTAACCTCCGTGGGGTGAGGCGCTATCATTCCTGCCGACGCTACGTTGTTGTTGTTGTGGATCAAAGCGACCGCTTGTTCCGCCCCGTGCTGCACGACGAGCGCTCCTGTTCTCAATTTCACTAAACTCAAACTGTGACATATATATTGGACCATATTACAAGTCATAGTGCTGCAATGACGCTGTTCGGGCCGCGCAGCATATGCCCACATGCTGTTACAGTGAATCAGCGACTGCACCAAAAATATGGTCGCTGTACCAAAACAAAAACACATCTCGATGCTTGCATCACATACTGTATGGAAAGTGATAGGAAAAGACTTCTAGTATGCTATAATGGTGTACTAGAGGTTCGGGCCGCAGAGTTTGGGCCTACATTGCACCGCCAATCTGTTTGATATGGCCACATATGAGATCTCTTTATCTGTCTGCCATTGTCCCTTTCATGCCCATTTATGGAGATCTCTGTATCTGTCATCAGTATATGCCCATATATGGGAATGCCCCCTTTTGTTTGCATACATGGAGACATTGAGGTTAGACAACACCACACTTCTTCTTTCGTGTTGAATATTTGGGTGTAACTGCATTCGGAAATCCTTAGATGGTTTAAGGATGAGTCACGTTGACATGACGTCAGAGGGGTGTGAACTGGGGATTTTGATCCCCAAACCCATTCAACTATGGCCGTATGAACCATATAAGCTCAGAGTTCACCCTATAGAACCCAGCTTGCATGTTATTTCAAAAATATTTGTTTTTAATAAATTATGTTCTCTTTTTTTGTCTCCCCTCATTACCGATCCTGCCCAACCATCAGTAAAGAACCCTACCTACCGTGACCAGTGTCGGAAAAACATCTTCTCAAGTCAGAGAATCAATATGCACCAGAGACCTCATGCAGGCGAGAAACCCTACCAATGTGTTCAATGTGACAAGTTTTTCCGTACTGCTGGGAGTTTAAAAATTCACAGCGGAATTCACACTGGAGAAAAACCCTACCTCTGTGACCAGTGTGGGAAAAGGTTCAGACTAAAAAACAATCTAAAATCACACCAGCTGACGACTCATGCTGAAGTGAAACCCTACCAATGTGATCAGTGTGGGAAAGGATTCAGCTCAAAGTCTATTCTCATAATCCACCAGAGAACTCATACAGGGGAGAAACCATACCAGTGTGATCAATGTGGTAAAACGTTCTGTCAAACAGGTGAGTTAAAAACACATCTAAGAATTCACACAGGAGAGAAACCTTACCGCTGTGACCAATGTGGAAAGTGTTTCACGACCACTGGGAGCTTAAACAGTCACAAGCAAATTCACACTGAAGAAAACGCCTACGTCTGTGACCTGTGTGGGAAAGGTTTCACTGTTGCTGCAAGCTTAAAATATCACCGTCGCACTCACACTGGAGTGAAGCCATTTAATTGTTTATGTGGAAAGAATTTTGGATCACGTTCAGAATTAAAACTTCATCAGCGTAACCATACAGGAGAGAAACCTTTTGAATGCAAATGTGGAAAAACGTTTAGATGGAAACAAAATTTTAGGACTCATAAGTGCAACTAAACAGGACGAACCTTACCATCATTAACCATATTGGGAAAAGCTCCATCTATGCCAGACTGTAAGATACACAGTGTAGTGACACATAGGGCTGTCACGATTATGACATTTTACATGACGATTAATTATCACTCAAATAATGCGATTAATGATTTAACTGTGTTTTTGTTGTTGACAATTACATTTCTGTTTGGCTTTTAGGCTTTGAAGTTGCACATGGTAGATATGACACATAACCTAAATATAGAAAGAAATTACTGACATATTTGACAACTTTATACTTAAAAAATAACATTGATAGTGGAAATAGCCGATCTACAAGCTCACAACGTGTCACGATGCGACATGTTGTGAGCTTGTAGATCGGCTATTTCCACTATTTTTGACTCTATAAACATTTTTCAACATGGAAACGATAATGAAAAATAATCGCGATTATGTCAAATAATTGCGATTAGACGATTATGTAATAATTGTGACAGCACTAGACACACACTCTCTGATGCTACACAATATGCAGTATGCACATTTAATTCTATCCCTAATCCCTCAATGAAAATTTGTATTGGAATTCTTGACATTTTAGGGCCGATCAATAACAATTAGTTAATAAGTCCTCACTAAATGTCATCATCTTCATTATGATGAAGCTTAGCCGAGGGCCTGTCTCTATAGTGGTGCCTTATCTTCACAATCCATGGACGCCTGAACTGAATGTGTCCTGGTTAAGATGCCACTAGAGAAGATTACAATCTACAAGACACAGGGCAATCTGAAAGAACAAAAATATTGAATAATATGTTTTTTATGTTAATTGTTTTCGTTCTAGATACAGCTTAATATCTTAGGTTATGTCCATGACTGTCTCTATAGTGGTTCCTTATCTTTTCATTAGGCTGCTTGAGAAAAACATCTACTTAATTCCATTTCATGTCTGGACTGGTATCTGCATCACTAACAAGTAGCAGCAAACAACTAATTCAATATTGGTACATGGGAATGTGCTCAAACATTTACATCATAGCACTCCAGACTTGAAAAACATAATTCCACTTCATATCAGACAACATTACATTCATAACTAGAAAAATATTGTTCCTTCGAAACAATTGTGGGCTCGCTTCAAGCCAGAAAACAATGGCTATAAAAGTACAAAATGTCAAGATCGCAGGCAGTGCTCTCTTTGACGTTACTGACGTCAAAGATTGGTCCATTTTGTTCCAAAAATGTGTTGTGCCAAAAGTTGACCCGCTGGTGGCGCTATTATAACAGGCCAATGTAAGAAGGGTGGTATCTGTTCCTTGACCTATTGGGAATGTGCTTGCAAGATTTCACTGACATTGCAGGCTGTGTTCATGATTTGAGGTGTTTTTGGCTTTGGCCACTTTATCGCTGCTTGCAGCTATATTTGTTATTATTTTTCTTTTTGTGTGTGTGTGCACTTCATAGGCATATTAGATAAAGGTCCTTAGATTGTGTGTAGAATGTTTCATGCAAATTGCAAAAAAAATCCTAACGGGTTTAAGCGTTTCACAAACTGCTCAAAATGATATAGCGCCCCCCTTTGGCCAATTGGAGTGAGATTGGATTTAGTGATATTTGGACTAACACTCTACATCTTTGCCAAATGCCATGAACATGTTACTTTGCATGTATGATTTAGAGGCAGAAGAATAATTTGCATAAAACTGCAATATTCATTGAATTATTAAAAAAGCATGTTTCAATTAAAACAAAAAATCCGATCTGACAGATCTTTAGATATTGGTCCAAAGTTCACGTAAAAAAAGTTTTGTGCGCGTGGAGCGAAAATTCCAGAATAAAAGCGGGTTTACGCGTTTTACAAACTGCTCAAAATGGCGGAAAATCGAAGGGCGGAGCTTACTTAACAAAGACACAGATGTCTTCCGCTCGAGTCAAAGCACGCGTGTAAGCAAGTTGCATGTCTTAAAACGAAACGAGTCATGACTTATGCCCGTTTGAAGTTTGAATTTTCAAACGCTTCGTATAGCGCCCCCCTTTGGCCGATTGGACTAAAATTGGTTTCAGTAATACTTTGACTAACCCTCTACATCTTTGCCAAATGCCATGAACGTGTAACTTTGCATGTATGATTTAGAGGCCGAAGAATAATTTGCATAAAACCGCAATATTGATTGAATTATTAAAAAATTATATTTCACTTTAAAAGAAATCTGGTTGATCAATCTGACCGTATTGGTCCAAAGTTCATGTGAAAAAAGTTTTGTGCGCGTAACGAAAAAAACCCAGGAGGAGATAGATTTTTACTGTTTTTCATATAATTCCAAATTGTGGGAGATCTAAAGGTCAAAGGTCAAAAGTCAGAGCGTAAAAGTTGTTCGGCATGAGGAGACGCATACGTGTATACAGGTTTCATGGCTTTACCTCAAACACAGCATGAGCTATACCTGTTCAAAGTTCGCACTTTCGAAGGCTTCCTACAGCGCCACCATTTGGCCGATTGCTGTAAAAAGTAATAGCACACGTCGCCACAGTAAGCTGAACACATTGATGTTTTTATTTTCATTTTCTCACTAAGTATGTAGGAGTAGAAAGGAACCGAAGTTTTTTGATACTTGCACTGACTGCCTGCCTAGTATAGAAATAATGACAATATCTAAAGTGTGCTCGCCTTATAGGCGAGCCCACAATTAGTCAATTGGTGTAGACAAACATTGACCGATGTCAATGTAAACCGATGTTTTGTGAGGACGTTATGTATATTCATCCTGGTTTTAATGTTTTCGTGCAAATAAATAAATCTCAATATAAAATCAATGTATGCTTTTTCAGCCATCATAGTTGTTTGTTTTATATCTGTTGAACAAAAGTCAACATTAAACACAGACTATTATTTTTATATTATGTATGTTGTGATTTATTTCCCCTGTGAATGAAATGTCCTATACAATATAGTTAAAGGACCAGGTCACCTCTGGGACAACCAGATCTTATTTTATTGTTGGGTGGGACACGATCAACACAATCCTGAGTTATTTTTTTGTGTTCAATCTGTGTTTTTAGATATTTTAGTATTTCAGCCGATTTCAGCATGCTACAACTGGTCATATGATGCAAAATGCATCATATGACCAGTTTAGCATGCTGAAATACTAACATCTAAAAACACAGATTGAACACAAAAAAGTATTCAGGATTTTGTTGATCGTGTCCCACACAACAATAAAATAAGATCTGGTTGTCCCAGAGGTGACCTGGTCCTTTAACATACCCCATAATATAAATGTCAAGCATCATTTTTTTCAGCCATCATATTGTTTTGTATCTGTTTTTTTGTTTTTTTGTTTTTTTCAACTCAACATTAAGATATGCATTTATATATTAACTTAGCCTGTGTATATCTTGTGATCCCCCCTCCTAGTAAATGTGTAACACAATACTGTAGTTGGACTTGCCTTGGCTTTGAAACCTGATTCTATCCTGTTGCTACTGACAAGATATCATTTTGCTAACTTTTAACTGCAATGCCATTCAAATGGGAATATTTAGTGACTTCACTCATATGGGAAGGTGTTGGGTCTATCCCACTCCCGGCCATAATACGCACCTTGGTAGGATAATGTGGTGAATTGGCCTAAAAATAAATTGCAGCTAAATGTGTTCATACTTAGTGGAATTTAAGGGAAATTGGAAAGGCTTCTTTAGAAGCGTACCAATATTTCCGCAGCAACAAAGTGTATAACCTACAAAAATGGGCGAGAGGTGGTTGCCTACAAACATGATAGCTTAGCTTTGTGTATTTTTGAGTATTAAACCAATCAATGTCTGCAATGGGTCTGCACTACCAGCTCTAGATAAAGAAAACACACACTGACTGTGTATATATAGTGATGTGGAGTCTGAAGAGGTGAGTTTTTCAGACTTGCGTCAGAAAATGCAGTACTGACTGGGATGGAGTTGGAGTGAGCCTGCCGGGAGACCAGCAAGGAGGCAGTTACCATAGTCAAGCCCGGAGACGTCGAGGCTTGGATGAGGAACTGGGCAGACTCCTTGAGGAAGACGGGTCTGAATCTTCAGATGCACAATAACATTTGCATACCTTTGGATGAATAAAACTGGCAATCAAAATTAAATGCCGTCAGGACCTTTGAAGCGCTTTAGGCCATAAAATAAGAAATATTAACATACTAGTGAACCCATAGGATACAGTGGAACAGCTGTTTTATTAAGTGATGTTGATTTGCTGATAATTGCACAATTCCATCATCATTAAAAAAAACAACACTGGTATGGTAGAATGTTATTCAGACATTCCACAGAACCACAGAGAGGTTTCCCTCTGCGTAGACTGAGGAAATGTACAGGTTAGATTAGACAGATCAGTGTTCCCTTTGATATCGATAGAGGTTATGGGTTTCGTTGTAGTGCCAGAACATGTTGAGGTTTGATGAAGGAACAGGCACAGGACAGCGGAAAGTCTGAGGCTGCCTACACACATTTAGGTTTTATCATTCATCAAAAACCTAGGGGGAGGCGGGGGTAGGGTTCCGTTCAATTAATTCCCTTAGTCACATGTTTTGATAATGGAAGCTCCCTTAAGCTTTCCTTAAGGTTGGTTGAGCAGCCAAGCTGCTGGGAGAAGACTTCTACATCAGAGCATTGACACCGCCCACTTCCTGCAAAGCATTGTGGGAAGTGTATTATTTTGATACGGTTCGGATAAGGTTCTGATAATGTAAGGTTCTTATAAGGTTTTGATAAATGATATCACTTAACTGTCTGAACACACCCTTAACCTGTCTTCACATCTTCCTTTCAGAGTGGACTACACGCGCGCACGCACACACGCATGCACGCACGCACGCACACACACACACACACACACACACACACACACACACACACACACACACACACACACACTCACACACAATAATAAGAACAACAGGTTTACAACATAAATAATGACTAGGGGTGTAACCAGGGCAGGAATTTCATGGGAGCCATGAGGGCCATGGCCGCCGTTGCCCCTCAGTTTGGCCTTGTGCCCCTCAAATGGCATGACCTGAGGCCACAGTGGCCTTAATGCGCCAGATGACTGTTCCACTTTCTCCTCTCTGTCTCTTTCTTGTCAATATGTAGACAGTAGACACCGTTGTCTCTTTCTTGTCATGTAAATGTCTTTTGTTGATATTCTGAAATCTTAACTCCTCAGAGTCTCTTTAAATCTTGGTTTTTAATCTTTAAACCAATCCAGTGACTTTGATTGGTGCAGGGCTGAGCATGGATTGGATTGTAAATACCATCATTTATCTATTTCACTGCAGTTAAGGTTATCATCCCTAACACTTAAATTCAACAAATTCTTTCAATGTGCTAAAATCTTGTTTTATTTGATGGCCTTCATGCCCTGGCATTTAGCCTGTGTGCCCTCAAAAAAGGTCTTGACCTCAAAATGACGAAATTCCAGGCCTGGGTGCACGATATATTTAATAGCGATACGATACGCATCACGATACGATACATGGACGATATTGGTTCATTCATTGCAATACGATACGAATCAATTAAAATCGATAAAGTAACTATTTAGCAAAGAAATTAAAATTGTGTGAAACGTGTCAATAGTGCAGGTTTTTAAGGGAAAAATCTATTATGGATACAAATAAGTAAACACTGTGATTCTCTAGCAAATACATGAACTTTATATTTCAACACATAATGAACAAACCCGCACCTTGACATGAACAGCTATACTTATATAAGTGAAGCCTGGCATAGTACCTCATGGTTAGACCACTGTATTAGTACAGCTGATGGGCATGCAGCTATAGTTAATATGAGTATTGGGTATGGGTTAGCGACAACTGACCATATACCTCTGACCTTCACAATAAATGTAGAGGCTCTGCCCTCAATAGATAGAAATAACAATATTGACTTTTCTGCTAAACTGGTATGGTCAACTCTGTCCAAGGAGGATTTAGTTTCTTACTATTTGACCACTGACAAACTATTACATAATATTGATCTACCTATAGATGCTATCATGTGTAAAGATGCTAATTGTAAGAGTGTTAAGCATAAGGAAGCCCTCTGTTCCCTTTATGAAGGAATAGTGGCTGCCTTGGTTGAAGGTGCTAAGCCCCACTACAAGGGGAAGAGAAAAGGTCACATCAGACCAGGCTGGAATGACCATGTAGCAGTGTATCATGCTGAGGCTAGGGATGCCTTTAAACTGTGGGCTATAGCTGGAAGGCCTAGACAGGGGCCCGAGCTGGAGCATAAAATGTTAGCAAATGCTAGATACAAGTATGCGGTACGGTTCATTTGTAAAAATGAGCAAGCCATGAGGGCAGACTCCATGGCCAGCAAACTAATGTGTAATAATATGAATGACTTTTGGAAAGAGGTGAGAGCCATTACTAATAGTAAATCCTCCTTACCTTCTACTGTTGAAGGAATCTCTGGAGGGGATAACATTGCAGCCTTGTGGCGACAACATTATAGTACGTTGTTTAACTGTATTAATAGTGAGTTGTTTGTAGATGACTCAGACATGAATAACGACACTATAGGAATAGAAACACATGAAGTGTATGAAGCCATGCACAAATTATCTGACAATAAAGCTTGTGGCATGGACCTGATATCTGCAGAACACCTGAAAAATGCCAGTCTGAGGCTAGCCCCTCTTTTATCCATCAGTTTTACGGGTTTTATGATTCATGGTATTTTACCTGATTCAATGCTTTCTGTGTTGCTTGTCCCGGTCATTAAGGACAAAGCGGGTAAGGTCAGTAGCCTGGATAATTATAGGCCCATAGCCATAGCCAGTATCCTCTCAAAGGTAATGGAGAGAATCCTACTGGATAGAGTTGTCGATTATATTAATTTGTTTGATAACCAGTTTGGGTTTAAAGCAAAGCATGGTACTGACTTGTGTATCTTTGCTCTCAAAGAAATTGTGAGCAAATACAAAGAACGTAACTCATCAGTCCTCATGTGTTTTATTGACGCATCTCGGGCCTTTGACCGGGTTAATCACAGGAAGCTCTTCTTAAAAATGAAGCAAAGAGGTGTGCCTGGATATATTGTGCGGGTCCTGGCCTACTGGTACGCCCACCAGACCATGCGAGTCAAATGGGGTGGGAGTATATCAGCCCCATTTGGGGTTAGCAATGGAGTCCGGCAGGGGGGAATTTTAAGTCCCATTTTATTAAATTTATATATGGATGATTTATCTGCTCACTTGAGAGGTTGTAATACTGGTTGCATGGTTGGGGAAACACTTGTAAACCACCTGATGTATGCTGATGACCTGGTGGTCCTGAGTCCCAGTAGTGCTGGTCTACAGCAGCTCCTGGACATATGTTCTCTGTATGGTGTAGATCATGACATAAAATACAATGCCAGCAAAAGTGCTGTTTTAATAAGTAGAACTAAAGAAGACAAGCGTCTTAATTTTCCTGTATTTAAATTATCAGACAATAATCTGTAAGTCTGGAATAAAATCAAATACCTTGGTCACTTCATTACTGATCAAATGACTGATGATGATGATATCTTCAGACAGTGTAGTAAACTGTATGCTCAAGCAAACGCTATTGCTCGTAAGTTCAGTCAATGTTCTACTAAAGTGAAAGTGTCATTGTTTAAGACATACTGCACACCGCTCTATACTGCTCACCTTTGGTCATCTTATAAGAAAATCTAGTATGCATAGGCTGCAAGTTGCATATAATGATGCTATGAGAATACTCCTTAAAAAACCCAGAGGGGGCAGTGCTAGTGAGATGTTTGTCACTGCTGGAGTGAGGACTTGAGAAACTTAATGTTCAAATTCATGAAACGGTTGGATGTATCTACTAACGGCATCATTGTGGCACTTTCAAGCCCCCTTATGAGCAGTTCACGCTATACATCCAGACTAAGGGTACACTGGTTAAAATGCCTGTGTGTTTTTCCTGTGGGCTAAGATATGTACTATTTATTTTTTACATCTTCTTATTGATTTTTTATTGCTGTTGTGTTTCTTTTATGTATTGTACAGTGTTTTATGTCTTGTACCCTGTTCTATGGACCTGAGTCCGCTAATAAAGATTGAATGAATGAATGAATGAACACAGCGATTAGACCTACACACATTTATCGATAGACCAAGAGTAGCTATATGGAATGGAAAAGTAATAGACCCCTCTTTTTAATTTTCCCTCTTAAAATTGCTAAATACAAGGCACAAATACTTTCCATACAAATGATTATTTGCATTGCGAACAGATTCGATACCGATTATCTGCATTGTGATAGGATACAAAGAAAGCCAGACGGGTAGATATTTAGATATAGTATCATTGCAAATTAAAATAGATTTTTTGATGCAGACATACAGTTTACTCGTTACACCCCTAATAATGTTACAATAACAAGTTACCCGTTTTTTGTAATCTGATTAGTTATTACATAATCCTGTTACCCTGTAGGCTACTTGAATGTAATACTGGTAATTAAAATAGAAATATTGTTTCTTTTCATCTATCTATGGCCTACAACATAATCTCTAACATATAGACATCCTGCTGTTCATTTCCATGGAATCTGAGCATTTTATTTCCAGCCAGGAGGTTTGTTTTGGCACATTTATGTATTTATGCTTTTGTGTATGACCAAGTCTGAATTGTTCTGTACGCGCGTGCGCAAACGGCCCGCCTTCTATTAGACAGTGCGCACGCGCTGGGCTTGTATGGTCGCATTGTTTTGGTACACGCCGCGCGCATAGACGAAGATAGGGGCCGCGCGAGGAGTGGGGATCTGGTGCTCGCACGCACGCACGCAGCCACGCACACACCATTGCACCATAGACAGTAGTAGGAACAAACACACACACACACACACACACACACACACACACACACACACACACACACACACACACACAGAGCAAATCGACTAGTAGTGCTAGTCCATAGGAGCTAGCTATCTCTGCTTTACCGTTTTATGCAAGGCATCCTGCAACAACTATGCCGAAAAAAACACGGAGAAATTTATTTTGTCCCAGACGGAAGAGGCGCGTGTACGTGGCAGGTAATGTAGTGTTGGGTGAAGGCGATCTTCGCTTCGGTAATAATTAATCACCAGTCTTTGTACTTTCTCTCACACACACACACACACACACACACACACACACACACACACACACACACACACACACACACACACACACACACACAGAGAGAGATCTAGAACACATAGAATGTAAAAATAAAGATCTAGAAAACATAGAATTAAAAACAGATATTACACATAGGGCCCTATTATGATCCAGGTCTTATGCCTTATGCCTTAACTTCTTTACCTTTTTTTCACTATTTTGAAAAACATTTTTAAATACTTCAAATGCTGAACTACATCTGCATGTTGTGAACTTGCAGATCAGCTATTTGAAATATTTAAAAAACAAAAACAAAATAGTAAAAAAAGGCAAAGAAGTTAAGGCATAGGGCATAAGACCTGGTTCATAATAGGGCCCTATTCATAGATCTAGACAGAAATCCCACAACACACACAGTGTGGATCAGCACTTCTTAAACAATTTACTTGTACAGTAAGGTGCGGTACAGTGCGGTACATTACAGTGCGGTACAGTACAGTAAGGTACAGGACAGTAAGATACAGTAAGGTACAGGACAGTAAGATACAGTAAGGTACAGTGCCGTACAGTAAGGTGCAGTACGGTACAGTACAGTACAGTAAGGTACAGCAATTACGCTGGGTGACCAGAGGCAGAGGGCACTGTTGCGCAGCCTAGCCACACCAGTACTGTACTGACAGACAGGAACAGATTGAGAAGGGCACTGCTGTGCAGACTAGACAGTAGACACACACACACAGAGGGTATAGCTGCTCAGATTCACCGCTCCACTTCGAACCGAGGTTTGATTTTTTAAATTGACCTCTGAGTGTGTGTGTGTGTGTGTGTGTGTGTGTGTGTGTGTGTGTGTGTGTGTGTGTGTGTTTCTACTCGTTTAAATTATGTTTTTGCATAGTATTGCATATTTGTCATTAAATTAATTGAGTACCCCAATGGAAACAAACCATATAGTTCTTTCTTGGGTTTAAAAATCCTTAGCAGATTTTGGATTGAACTGTACTTTCATGAACTGTTAATAAAGTAATTAAACTAAAGTAATCAATCAATCAATCAACTAATCATGAAAAATTATATTCCTGCACAGTGGTAGCACTAATCTACAGCAGCCGTAATTAACAGTACAAGGATATAAACCCTGGTGCATCAAAATTATGATCAGGGATCATTATGAAGATAGACAATATTTGGACTTGATCATACACAGGCAGCTATACAATCCAAGGTTCTACCCTGCCCCCTCTCTGTTAACTCTGATATACTGTACATTGAATCTTCATCTTCAACCCATAGCCTACATTTGTTCTCTATTCCAGACCAGTCTGCAGAGTCCAGCCAACAGGTGAAGATGAGTTCTCCTGTGACAGCTACCGCTGTTTCTATTAAACAGGAACCGGCTGAAGTTGAAGTTGAATTGGAAGTGGAAGACCACGAGGACCTAAGTACGTTTTTCTTTCTTTTATTCTGTCTGTCTTTCTTTCTTAAACAATAAAGAATTCTATTTGTTTTATGGATTTTGTCAACCTTCTTGCTACGTTCTTGAAGCATGACAAACCTGTGTGATCATGTGAATAGGTAGAAAGGAGTAGATTACATTTGGTTTGAAGGGAGGGTTTTTCTTCCTACAATATCGTGTATTGTATCTACGCCCATATCTATTTCCTGTTTTCGGTAGCGTCCGCAGTGTAAACATGCTAACTAAACTAGCTCATATCTTTGGAACGGTTTGACGGTTTAACTCTTTCGCCGACACCATGGCGCGACGTGCGTGTGCATGTGCACAATTGTACTGGATCTTACTTGAGATGGATATGCTTTGACTACTTTTAAAAGGCAAGAAAAAGGAAATATAGCTGGCAGTGAACGACATAACTCGAAAAACAATGTTAGCAGTCAACAAGTTAAAATTATTCCCTGAACAAGCTTCTTGACAGCCAAGTCAAGTGTGTTATTTTGTTGTGATAAAGAACTGTATTAACACATGGGAAGCCAAGGTTTCTAACATTTCTAGCTGTTGCTGCTGCCGCCGTTCACTCACGCTTTATTTTGAAGAGCCTCGGAAGCTTTGTGCGTGTGCACGTAAGTGTCCACTGACGATTGAGGAAGAAAAACCATTTGTTTACAAACGCTCGCGAAACTAAATTCCAAACCGCGGCCGACCATCGTGGTAAAGTGTCGCCGTGAAAACAATCAGATCTCTGCTTCCCTGGCGTTCTTTTCACCTCATTCATAGATAAAGCCCTTTTTATGTTTCAGCCTAGAATGGAAATCAATGTAGCCAACAAGTAGGTCGGGAGTGGCTTATTGTCGGTATCAGCCTGTAACACGCGGGAGTCTGTCCCCGATACAATGCGCTAGACCCCTGGGAGATGGACTGCTGAGGCGGAGCGCAACACCTACCATCAGCTCCCAGTACTTGACGCACGACTTGCCAAGCCGTGCTACTCATACACTGAGTTGGCGGTGCCCGGAATCGAACCCATGACCTTGCGGTGCAAAGGCGAGAGCTCTACCGACTGAGCTACCCGGACACATTAACGCCCCTTGGGTGTTAATGGGATATTTCACTTTCAAAAAAACTTTTGGTAATTTTATCGTCTAATCAGGCTTTTATGAACACCCTGAACAGTTTTTCAGACAATATAGAACATCACCAAACCCAGTGCTGTTTTTTAAGTGTTAATTTGATTTTGTTATTTTTATTAGGAAAACAAAACGAACTGGATCCACGGATCCGGATCTGGATCGAACAGCAAAAGAGAATAGCTGAAATCAGCAGACGTCTAGCAGTGGCTGAGACAGCACGGGCAGCACTTGCAGACCATGTGTATTGTCATACGACGGTACAGAAACAGGGTACGTTGTTTTGGTTCCTAAAAATAAAGACACACACACACACACACACATACATTATTATGTAGGGGGTGTAGCAAACCCAGCTGGCCATGAAAGAGGTGAAGCTCGACTGATGAGTTTACTATTTTATTTGTAGTCTCAGCGTGAAAACTAGGACCAAACGAATACATGAATCTATCAATAATCCATCAATACATCAAATTGCATCATAATACATTTACATAAAAAGCCATAGCTACATTACTTACAACATTGTACTTAAACCACATTATTGGAAAGACATAAAATAAACCTCAGTCAAAATACTAAGTCCGACAATAAGACAATACAGCAAGTTTGAAAAACAATAAAATGACAGTCACCCCCTCCAGCTAGGTGCTAAGTTAACTTGACCATGGCGTGGAATGACAGTTCCAACTGAAAATACAAAACCTATTAAAACTAAATTTCAACCAAACTCTGCATTGTAGATGGCAGTCTAAATGATTAAGGAAACTCACAATGTCCGTCCTTCCTTGTGCTTTACACTGTCCGGTCCGTGGCCGTGTCAAACAAACATTTTCTGTTCAGTCCTTCCACTCTCTTCTACCACTGAGCCCATTTTTGTTTGCTGCCAATCGGCACCAGGTGAACGTGATCACATTAATCAGTGCACAATTTGAGGCGGATGAATTCCTGTATGCAGGAAAGAGGCCTGACGTTTGGACAGGAAACCCTGGACAGGATAGTTTAGTATATAGTATAGTTTGTTGATTTCAGAGGTATTAAAAAGATTTCAAAGCCCTTAAATTGTCACTCTAGAAATGTGCAGATACCCTGCGTATATACTGTATGTTGGTATGTTTACTGTGAGAAAACAATGTTGCACAAGCTAATTATCTCGGGAACCCCCAAAAGCATTTGGTCCTTATTCTATTCCTTCTTTCCAGACCAGTCTGTGGAGTCCAGCCTGCAGGTGAAGATGAGTTCTCCAGCACCAACCATGACTGTTTCTCACCGGGAGGTGATCCAGTTCCTGTTGAATAGAAACGGTAAGTTTCATACCTGCTTTTTGTTCTTTATTTTTTCCTGTTCTGTTGTAGCTGCTATTTTGGGGGTCCTTTTTTTAATACCTTAGAAGGATTTAAAAGACATTTGTAGAATCGGCCTCAGGTCTTAATGGGTCGAGACAGTTCAGCATTGTCTCGACACGCACAGTTCAACTTTGCCTAAATTGTCATGTGACAGACGGCCAGCCGGTGAAGAAGAAAAGGGCCCCGCCCCCAAGATGCTGAGGAACGAGTTGTGCAACGTGTAAATCAATCATAGCTATAGCCTCTTTGTGTACTTTTAATTGTTCAGCATACATTTGTATTCGTTCTTTGGGACATACTTTACTCATCTTCATGTACTTTCTGCCACACTGGATGCCTTATGGCATTTTGCTGCCTCCCACAGGTCGGGAGTATGACGCAGTTTGTATTATCTTCTCAGTGCAAATTATGTACACTGCCCAACGTTCCCTCTAACATGTGTACGTGTGCAGCACACACACACTCACACACAGAGCATATGCCCACATACTGTTAGTGTATCAGCGACTGCACCAAGAAATACGGTCGCTGTACCAAGACGAACGCTCGTCTCGATACTTGCATCACATAACAGGAAAAGACTTCTAGTAAGCTGAAGTAGAGCTCGACCTTGGCTCTGACGCAGGTTTGTTTCTCACCGGCAGAACCTCTGACGGATGTCTGTTAGGACTCGTTCAATGCCTAGCCCGTTCTAACCCTTTGGGTATATTGCTCTAATAGGTCTATCGAGAGTGCTGTGCTTATCTGCTTAGCTTAGTTATTGCTATGCCTAGCTCAGTGCTTCTTCCTGTGGTCAACTGGAGTCGCTGGAATCTGCCGCCGATCTAGGTGGGACGTTTCTCTGATGTCATATTGATGACGTCAGTCTGACACTTATGCCGTTCATGCCTGGTTGCCATTGACTCCGGCCTAACAAATGGCTACTGTCTATGCCGGTAGTCCCATATCACATGATGGAATGGACTATCTCCATATATAGTGTTCTCCACATCTCCATGTTAGGCCAAACAGGTTCGCTCCATATCTCCATGTATAGGTCTAAATGCCCAACGTTGAGCTTGGCAACGAAACGTTCTTAACAACGCTATAATGGTGTACTAGAGGTTCGGGCCGCTATGCGGCCGACATCTAGAGTTCGGGCCTACATTGCACCGCCAATCTGTTTGATATGGCCACATATGAGATCTCTGTATCTGTCTGCCATTGTCCCTTTCATGCCCATTTATGGAGATCTCTATATCTGTCATCAGTATATGCCCATAAATGGGAATGCACCCTTTTGTGCCCATATACAGTATGGAGCATGACGACACATTGAGGTTAGACAACACACTTCTTCTTTTGTGTTGAATATTTGGGTGTAGCTGCATTCGGAAATCCTTATTGGTTTAAGGATGAGTCACGGTGACATGACGTCAGAGGGGTGTGAACTGGGGATTTTGATCCCCAAACCCATTCAGCTATGGCCGTATAACCATATGAGCTCAGAGTTCACCCTATAGAACCCAGCTTGCATGTTATTTAAAAAATATTAGTTTTTCATGAATTATGTTTTCTTTTTTTCTCCCCTCATTCCCGATCCTGCCCAACCATCAGTGAAGAACCCTACCTACCGTGACCAGTGTCGGAAAAACATCTTCACAAGCCAGAGTTTCTTTGTGCACCAGAGACCTCATACAGGCAAGAAACCCTACCAATGTGATCAATGTGACAAGTGTTTCCCTACTCCTTGGAGTTTAAAACATCACAGCAGAATCCACACTGGAGAAAAACCTTACCTCTGTGACCAGTGTGGGAAAAGGTTCAGACTAAACAACACTCTAAAAGCACACCAGATGACGACTCATGTTGAAGTGAGCCCCTACCAATGTGATCAGTGTGGGAAAGGATTTGGAGCGAAGTCTACTCTCATAATCCACCGGAGAACTCATACAGGAGAGAAACCATACCAGTGTGATCAATGTGGTAAAATGTTCTGTCAAAAAGGTGAGTTAAAAACACATCTCAGAATTCACACAGGAGAGAAACCTTACCGCTGTGACCAATGTGGAAAGTGTTTCACGACCACTGGGAGCTTAACGACTCACAAGCGAATTCACATTGGAGAAAAGTTAGAAAACGCCTACGTCTGTGACCAGTGTGGAAAATGTTTCACTGCTGCTACAACCTTAAAGTATCACCGTCGTATTCACACTGGAACAAAACCATTCAATTGTTTATGTGGTAAGAGTTTTAGAACTCGTTCAGAATTAAAACTTCATAAGTGTATCCATACAGGAGAGAAACCTTTTGAATGCAAACAATGTGGAAAAACGTTTAGATGGAAACAAAATTTGAAGACTCATCAGTGCAATTAAACAGGACGAACCTTACAACCTTGAACCATATTTGGAAAAGCTTTAATGCTCACCTCAAACTATGTCACTTTAAGATACTTAACACAAGTTAGTGACACACTCTCTGATGCTACACAATACGCACATTTAATTATATTTTCTTGGAATTTCTTAAGAATTTAAGACTAATATAACGATCAAAATCCTCAATAAATGTCATCATCAACCCATTATGATGAAGCTTAGCCGAGGGGCCTGTAATCAAGATCCAAGAGCCACTGAAGACAATGACTGTCTACAAGACACAGGGCAATCTGAAAGAATAAACATTGAATTTGATGCATCTTTTCTATGTTCATTTCTTCTTGGTAAATACAGATTATTATCTCAGGTTAAAGGTGGTTGCACACTGCTGCGTTTTTCGGGCCGAATATCGGAGTGAATTTTGGAGCGCGTGAATAAAAAAATCAACCTCACGTTATGTCAGTCACGTTTGCACACTGACGCCCGTTTCGCGCACCACTCGGTCCCTTGCTCTCTCTATCTCTCTCTTTCCTTGCCCTGAAAAACGCATTTCGCAACGAAAAACGCAGCAGTCTGCAACCAGCTTTAGTCCATGCCTGTCTCTATAGTGGTGCCTTACCTTTTCATTACATGAGAAAAACTTCCATTTCATGCCAGGACTGCTGGGTTCTTACCTGCATCACATGCTACACGTAGCAGCAAATAACCAATTCATTATTTGTACATGCATGTGCTCAAACATTGAAATTATACATGAATATTGATAGACATAACCTGCACTGCTATTAATGTTTACAATGTTACAAGACCCATTAATCCATCATAGCACTCCAGACTTGCAAAACATATAATTGCACTTCATGCGAGGACTGTTGGGTTTCCAACATCACATGTATCTGTCAACATCAAATTCATAATTAGTGTGGACAGACATTGACCCAGATTGCTATTAATGTGTTTACAATATTACAAGACCCACTAATATATCATACCAATTCAAACCTACTAGAGAGGCCATAGAGTTTGGGCCGTGTAGGGGTGCACCTTACGTCGCACCGCCAATCCAACCGATATGCCTTATGAAGATCTCTTATGAAGATCTCTTTGTCCCTTTCATTCTTATGTTTATAGCTGAGTCATAGTGACATGAGCGTGTAGACGTGTGGAGCTGACTGATTTATACTGAAAATACCTCCAACTGTACAGTTTGTAGGAAAATATTTTTTATAAGTGCCAGCTAAAGTCAGATTCATGATTGTAAAGTATGAATTGTAAGCATAATATCTTTAGATTCAAAATGAAATGATTGAATGAAACGTTTCATCATTCATACTGTAATAGATGCATTATTCTAATAAGCCATCTTAGGTGATGCATGAACAAATAGATTTTTCTGTCCATGTTGATCATTTTCTCAATAGAAACAATTTGTTTTCAGTCATACTATCATACCCAAGCCAAATACTTTGCCTTCTGTTTTTATCTGTGTCTTGAATATTTGATCAAATAAGAGACAACTTGGTGAAATAAAGACAAAGAAGACAAGCATATTATCAATTATTGTGTCACTTATGGTTTTTCATCTGTCTTTAAAGGAGAATCAACAAGGTAGCCTCTGCTTTTAGTCCACTTGCCAGAATGTGAACCCTGGCATATTGAGTACACCAAGGTTTTATGTTAGAAATGTTGAGTATGGGTTCCCAGCATTTAGAAACTGCCGGATGCTAACTTGCATATGTTGAGCAATTTTCATAATTTGCATAATTCGATTTATTTAGCATAATCCCCCATAATAATGGATAATATGTCAAAAACTGATTGGCTGATTTGAACAATATTGGAGTGGTTTTGGGGGTTAAAGAGAATGCTGAATCCATTTCTGACATTTTCTGAATTCAAAATGGCCGTTTCAAACCGGAAATGGCCATATACAACATAAAAAAGTATCAAAATCACCCCACTTTAAGTTGGTATATGGCCATTTCCGGTTTAAAACGGCCATTTTGAATTCAGAAAATTACAGAAATGGATTCAGCATTCTCAATAACCCCCAAAACCACTCCAATATTGTTCAAATCAGCCAATCAGTTTTTGACATATTATCCATTATTATGGGGGATTATGCTAAATAAATCGAATTATGCAAATTATGAAAATTGCTCAACATATGCAAGTTAGCATCCGGCAGTTTCTACATGCTGGGGACCCTTACTCAACATTTATAACATAAAACCTTGGTGTACTCAATATGTCTGGGTTCACAATGGGGCTCTATGGGCTGGCAAGTAGACTATTTGTCATCATTTCATTTAAAAGATTCTCAATGCAGTTGCACTTATAGTTCCTATTTTTAAAATAAGTGTGTTGTTATGCCAATTGATTCCTCCCCACACACATTGCTGTGTTGTCACTGCTGTCGAATTAAACAGACTTAGCTGCCAGTGAGGAGCCCCTCCGGGAGGACGTATAGAGCCTCCTGCCTAACACTCCCTGATGACAGGTGCTGCCCAAGCCCGTAGTATTACGTGCTGTGATGATTATCACCCTCCCCACCCGGCTTCCCTTTCCCAAACACAGGCCAGTTGTGTTTGTCTATACGCTTGACAGAGGCTAAAGCCGGATGCACTACAGTGAATTCAAACGCACGCATCCTGATGAGGTCGCCAATAAAGTTCACTAATAATACGGGTCGTGAGATGAAAAGGTTTGAGAACCCCAGAAATAAAGGGTATGCATATGATATGGCAAAACTGACTGGCAACTGTGGCAAAACATAAAGCAGCATTGGAGTTTGGATTGGAAGTGCTCCTCCCCACTCCTCATGACTCCTACTGACTCTGTTTTTAACCACTCAGTAGGTGTCCCCTCATAACTTCGGGGTATGATGATATCACACGCATGTCCTCTGTAGCCCGACCGCAAATCTCTGAAGATATTTACAAGCAAACGGTGTGGAGTATCAAAAACATGTCTCTCTTTCATTCATTGAGGTGCCTCCCTATGGGTGGAAGTGAAATCACATTTTGCTCTGTGTTTAGAGTCCCATCAATGGGTGATTCAAATTCGGGGTTGGACACTGCGTTCATGATTGGTGCAATTTTAAGCAAAAAGGCCTCTCCCTCAAACTTTGAAAGTTAACAGTAAATCAGAAAGGAATATGAAAAAACTGACAGATCTTGATCACATTACGCAAGAAATAATGGGTACGACTTGTGAGAGTTTTTGGAAACATCCAGGAGTAGTAGAAAAACATGTGTTTTGAAGAAAACATAAAAATATATATATTTCCCTAAAGTAAACCAGTATCAAACACTTGTATTCTGGTACAGATTGGCACCAGAATAAACTGGAAGAATATTAGTCTTCATTCCTTCATATTGTGAAAGAATTCAAATCCAAAATATTCAAATACACTGAACAGAACCCAACAATTTTCTCTTGTCTTTATTTTGACTAATAACTGGCAGTGATCATTAAAAGAAAACATATACAAAGTAGGCATTTCCTTAATGGAATGTTTCTTATTAATCTCTTGGGAAATATGAACTCTACAATATGACAAACATTTATGCACTGGAGATGTGAGTGTGAAGTAGATGTAGGCCCATAATCACAGACAAAGAGCAACTTGGACAGGGGAATATCTGTTTTTGCGTAACAAGATGATCAGACACAGACTACGGATACATCTGGTGAAAAATGTATTCAATATATGGGCTAGTCTAGAGCAATGGTTCTCAACCTGTGGCCTACATGATTTTTTGTTGGGGGTCTCAGATGACTGTTAAGTGACAATTTATGGACCTTTAAAATTTGAACAAAAAAGAGAAAGAAACAAAATAAATAAAACCATTATTGCATCAAAAGTAGCTATAAAAACTGGTCAAACATTGACCAAATTGTCAAATAATATAACAAAGAGGCAAAGATTTTGAAAATAGCCCATCTGCAAAGCTTGTAGATGGCGTGCCTACAATTCCAAGTGCTGTTAGCAAATAACAGCCTGACCCCGTGGGTTCCCAGACCCTATGGGTTCAGTGTTTTGTGGAGTGTGGGGCTTTTTCTCACTTTCCTTTATTCGTTCTTTTATTTCTATTGCTTCAGTCATGTTTTATCATGTGTTGAGCATAGAGATCAAACTACAATATCAGTGTGTGTCTGTAGCCCCACTAGCAGCATGTCTGGTGAGCATGCAAGCCCCCAGAACCACGGTAGAGCATTAATTGAAGCAGCCTTCACCTGGTGTCAAACCTGGGATAGCAGTTCTTAAAGCGTTAACTGCACGTGCATGCTAATGTTACTACGTACCCTAGTGCAACTGCTCGGTGCTCAAAAGACTTCCGCAAAATTGGCCTACTCATCTAGGCCAATCGAGCTACTTCCGGCAGTCTTCTGGGTGCTTCAAACGCCACTAAGCAACTTGCATTGAAATGAATAGCTGGGGGAGGGGCAGTCCACCCTCTATATTATATTATACCCCTATGGGAGCATGAATACAGTCAGTCTCATGGCAATCCAGCCTAATGGTGGCACTATAATCTGAGGTGTATGAAGGATGGTGCACAGCATATTTCATGGCACTCCAGGCTGTAGTTCTGCTGTTCTGTGGTGGATAGATGGACATAGGGCCCTGCCACTAGCAGCCCTAAAGACACCTAAGACTAGGGATGGGACGATACGCAATATTATCGTTTATCGGGATAATCGTATCGTGGAGATTTAATTTATCGTGGTAACGTCCTCCGTCATGCACAGGGATCATTTCACCTTTTATTTGCTGAGCTGCATATCCGGTACCACTTGTCTTAAACCCTCTAAAATTGGTAAAAGGTACTTATAATATACGTACTTGATACACTCTATATACGTCTTTTTTTCACTCTATCAAATATCTTTGCCAAAAAATAGCCGATCTACAAGCTCACAACGGTTGGGAGCTTGTAGATCAGCTATTTTTTGGCAAATGTTCCACTTCAGGATAATGGATTTTGATTGTTAATATCGTAAATCACAAATCACAATAATCGTGATATGACATTTTCATATCATCCCATCCCTACCTAAGACACACATGGAAGTTCATATTGTTTTTGTTTCTCATTATTGCTGTGCTATAAAACGCTTGTACCCCCAGTCTGTGTTGTTATTTTATTCAACACGTATCTGTCTCCATTAATCTTTAACCGCACTGAACCCAGGACAAAATCACATATCTAAAATGTATGTGCTGCTCAGGGAAGGTTTTCTCAGTGTTCTCAATCTTTAGATGTGATAGACACAGCACAGCAGCAATGAGAACTTTACAGTGGAGCCTCAAAGAAGGCGCTAAACACAGTCAGTATCTGCAGATCCAAAGGGATTGGACATTCAGCATTAACAGTGAGCAGGCTTGGATGGACGCAGTGAAGTACATCAAATAGCCTATTTAAATATGGCACTTGTATCAAAATGACAGGTTACTACACTTTCCTCTATATTAACACATTATTATGAAGACTGAAGACAGCCACACTCAAATAGGCTATACATATATATTTTTACATTAAGTGCTTAAATGAACTTAAAGGAATAGTTCACCCCCAAAAGGACTTTTTTTCTATTGATTAGTCACTCCATGGAGACTTGAATTCAATAATATTTTATTTGTATTTGTCGCATTTCTAAGACAAAAATGTGATTATTGTAAATGTACCCCCCATTGATTCTGGATGGGGACTCAAATGCATGGCCCTGTGTGGGGACACAAATGCAAGGCCCTGTATGGGGACACAAGCTCGGAGTCAGAATCAATGGGGGGAAAGATTTACTTGACCTTTGACCCTAAATTTACCCCCTTTTGATTCTGACCCAAATGCATTTGGGTCCCGCCCATCCAGGGCCATGCATTTGGGTCCCCATCCAGAATCAATGGGGGTAAATTTACTATAATCAATTTTTTGTCTTAGGAATGTGACAAATATTTTCTATTAATCAATAGAAAAAAAGTCATTTTGGGGGTGAACTACTCCTTTAAGCACTCAAATTGTGATATAATACAGTAGCAAATATGTAAGGGTAGGATGTGTGTATTTGTCCAACTGTCTGTGTGCTTATTTGGAACAATCATATGATTGCGTGTACTGTTCAGATATGTCATACATAAGTAGATATTGTCAATGTTCATATATTTCATACAATGAACATACTGTACTGATATCTCTATACTTAGGCCTACACACATACTGGTCTGTTTTCATACATACTCTAAGATGGCTCATACATACATACAAACTGTTCAGATATCTCATACATACATACCTACTGTACATACATTTGATCATGAAGGAGTCACTTGTGAATCAAACTTGAAATGCGTTTGACAGGAGAACGGCAAGGGCCTAGACTTTTGTCAGTAAAAAAAAACAAAAAAAAACACTTTTTGTATGTCTGTGTACAAACTGTCCATCCAGAAAACCACAAATCAGATGTCGGTGGTCTCAAGTATTTTGGATGTGTCCGGCTCTCCGTTGGTGTACCTCTTCCGGTAGCTTTGCTGGCCGTTGGGTTGCTCCTGTCCCCAGTGGGCAGGCCCCTCGGTGGCCTTGGACGGGTGGTTGCTGAGGGGTTGATGGGGCGTGACGGCGGGGGGCTCCAGGTTGATCGTGGCACGGCTCGTCTCCGTCACCGAGTTGGTGTGATAGTTGGCAGAGTTGTTGGTCACGGGCGTTTCTCCCCAGCCCGTCTTGCCCCACGCCACCTTCCACTGAGCCCACTTCCTGCGCAGCGCTGTCTGTGCCTACAGTAGTTAAGATCGGGAACACACATCGTTAAGACCACTGTTTCTCGACTTGCGGTCCGGGGACCACCAGTGGTCTGTATGGATATTTTGAAACCATTTTCATCTATGGAATATCCAGAGATTTTAATTGAACTCTGAGAGTGTATACATGGAAACATTTGTTCCATTTGAACACTCTCAGAGTTACAGACCTATAAGGGTCTTTTTGGTCCCCAGAACCAACGTCAAAAAGACTTCTGAAAAGTGTACAAATGCAAACAAATGAACCTGACATTTGTACACTCTTTTTCTAAGTAAGAATATTCACACAGAAAAAAGCATCTAAAAAATGGCTTTGCAAAAGCACCAAAGCTACATGATGTATTTCTGTTGATAAATCTATACATACTTTGTACATAAAAGTCAAATTCCATCAGCTAGTACTAGTTGAGATATATTTGTTGGTAATGTGTCAAGACATCGCCAAAATACAATTGTTGACATACCTCAGCATTGCAGAAACAGAATATAATTGCCACCAGAAGTCCCTGTGAAGAGAAAAGGGTAATTGAATATAGATACAGACAAGAGGTCTTGGACAACGGTCATGTATTGGCTTAATAAAACTAATAGGAAAATATAAAAAGTCATTATGGTCTCTATTTCTCTGGGGATGTTGTGGGATCGTATTAATTAAAAAGGGAGGCGAGAGGGGGGAGGGATGGCAGGAGAGTGGGAGTCTGTGTCTGTCATCAGAACAGTGCTGCTCAGTGCAAGAGAACCAGAGAGTGAGAGATTGATATGGATTTAGCTATTGATAAATAGCAGCCAGATATGCAACATTTGTAACTCAAATTCTGCTTCTGGGGGGTCCCTGGAACTAAATGTTTTGAGGTGGGGGTCTGTGGCCAAATACATATCATTTTGGTGGTCCTTCACATGAAAAAGTTTGAGCACCACTGACATAGAAGGATTTGAAATATTCAAAGGCTTGCACAAATTTTCATGATTTTTCAAAAATAGCAGATATGCAAGCTCCCAGCTTGGTACTGCGCTTTGAGCTTGAATATCTGCTATTTTTCAATAGTTAAAGTTCCCAGGGCCCAGAATTTTGTGGGACACCCCTGTGCTTGAGTACCCTCCTATGAAGGCCAAAGCACCCCCATTGCACTCCCAAGTTTTTTTGTTTTTTTTTTAATTTCTTCACACATTTCCTTTTTATTTTTCTCTCTCTTGCTGAATAGTGAAGAATGAAAAGGAAGTCTGAGGCCGAAACGCATTTAGCCTTGACGTGTACCTGGAAGTGGGCAAAGAAGTTCATGACGAGCTCATAGACGGCCTTGGCCATGCGTCCCTCGGGCCTCCAGGGCACCAGGATGAACTGGGCCCCCAGCAGGAACATCAGGATGAGGGTGGCACGCACTGCCTTCATGTAGGCATTGGACTCTGCACGGTGCGTCACCTTCAGCTTGGTGATCAATACTCGAACTATGTTCAACAGGAAGAAGAAATTCACCTGCGAGTGGACAAAAAAGGAGCGATGGATGAATCTATGGATAATAGATGTAAAGAAGTATAATGCCTGATAGATACTTGGTTGTGTGCCATGTTGTGCAACTGCATGACAATAGCAGATCTGCTATATTCGGTGCACACAACAAAGTATACATCAAATACCACCCATTTAGGCCTAACCTATAGTTAGGCCTAAATCAGAATTTAGCCTACAAACACATACTGTACATGTACTGTAAGCCCCTCCCATACACTAAAATGTGTACCCGGCCTTTGATAATGATTGCTGGGGTCATGTGATCATTGACATACAGAAGGTGTACTCTGCATTTTGGCATATGGATATACAGTATAGGCTCACAAGACATAGTACTCGTAGATGATAGAAGCTGAAAGTATTAACTATATACAGAAGGGAAGGGAAGACACAGAAGGGTGGGACAACTGAACAACAGCTCTAATAAATGTTGTGTGTGTGTGTGTGTGTGTGTGTGTGTGTGTGTGTGTGTGTGTGTGTGTGAGTGTGTGTGTGTGTGTGTGTGTGTGTGTGTGTGTGTGTGTGTGTGTGTGTGTGTGTGTGTGTGTGTGTGTGAGTGAGAGAGTGTGTGTGTGTGTGTGTGTGTGTGTGTGTGTGTGTGTGTGTGTGTGCGTGCGTGCGTGCGTGCGTGCGTGCGTGCGTGCGTGCGTGCGTGCGTGCGTGCGTGCGTGCGTGCGTGCGTGTGTGTGTGTGTGTGTGTGTGTGTGTTTGTAAAACACATACTGCAGTATATTCACATGTTGTACTTTATGTACAGTGTGGTGTTTCAACATATAGATGAGTATCTTGTGGCCTGTAAGGCCCACAACATGAGGATCTTGTGACCCTGACATAATTAACCGAACTGTGTCATTCTGCAGTAATGACTTCATTAAAAACAGTAATGACTCACTAGCAGGGCAGCCTGGATGGGCCCGTGGATGATGTAGAGCAGGTGTGTGTCTGAGCGGATCCAACACCTGCAATGTAACACACACACACACACACACACACACACACACACACACACACATTTTCAGGAGGGAGAACCCAATGACTTTCAATTTCACTTGTTAATGCTGTATCCTGAAGAGTTCCCTCTCCCGATAGGATGAAATTGGTATCCCAACCTAAAAATATTTTTTTCTGTTTACTAAAGAGCTGGAGACCCCTGTTACTATGTACTCCATATAGCACTGTGATTAATATGGGAAAATAGAACTACAGGTGATGTGATATACTTAATTTAACAAAAAATATCACCTTTAGCACATTTATAGCACCTTTAAACTTGCACATTGACTGAATGTTGTTGACACACCCACACCGTGGCAACGATTCTGACTCACAATACTTTGGATTCTCAGCGCTACCGGGAGATGATATTATGGCAGCGCAGGGATCTGCAAACTTCTTGACTTCAAGTGCCATGTTTTTATTATCTTGATATTCATTGTGCCATATCAACATTAGGTTGAATGATGTCACCACATCAAATAATTACAATGGTCCATAAATACTATCCATAATACATATTTTCTTTGACATCAGGACTGATCTGACCCAGTCAGATGGCATTGGTCCGACATTTCATTGTTCCCACATCCCATTGGTCCGAATCTGGTGAATGTTAACCTGGTGAAAATACTATGCCTAAACCTAATCCTAACCCTAACCCTAACCTCAGTAAAACTATCCCTAAACCTAATCCTAACCCTAACCTCAGTAAAACTATGCCTAAACCTAACCCTAAAACCTAATCCTAACCAAATTAGGACTAATGAGATGTAGGACTAATGAGATGTAGGATTTATGGGCAGTCGTGGTCAGAGTTCAGAGTTTGAATGAATGTATAATTATGTGCATAGTGCAAACATATGTGAGAAAACTTCGTTTAATGGACTACATCTTTACCCAATATCCTCTCTCAAACTTAAGCCAGTGTGCCTGTGATTACCCTCCCTTGGCTTGTGCCAATGTTGGCACCCGTGCCTAAGGGTTAGGGTTCAGCTCAGAGACAACACTATGCTGGCAGTATGGGGCAGAGTGCATTGTTTTAGCATCCACCAGGGGTCAGTATGTGGGAGTGTATTCTTACTTGTCGTTAAAGAACAGCTCTCGCCCCACAGCATAGGTGATAGCAGGAACAACAGGAAAACCTGGAGAGGAAGAAACTTTTTTTTTAATTAACCTGTGTTTTGGACATAGTTTGGGAAATACTTAGGGATGGTTTGGGCTGGCTGGGGACCAGGTGGTCTGGGGACACATTGGAGCTGTGGTTTTCAAACTTTATAATTTCAAGGACCCCCAGTTTTCTATGCAACGGGCCATGGACCCCCATTTGGTCCCATTTTAATTTCTAGGACACCAATCTTCATCCATTTGGTTCCCATTTGTACACTCTCAGAGTTACTGACTGGTACGGTAAGGGTCCATTTGGTTCCTAACTATCAATCGTTTTGCTGGGGACCCCCTGGAACCCCCTCAAGGACCCCTCACCCTGGGGGCACCTGATTGATTAAACAGTACGGCAGTACAGTCAAAAAGCTCTGCTAAAAGGATAACACAAAAAGCCCTGGGTAGCATGCTGTCATTGTGGTCCATTGTAATCAATTCATCAACACGACATGCATACAATACATTACATATCAGTAACAGCACCAAAGAGCCATTGAGTTGGAGAATGGTTTGGGGTGGCCGGGGATGTTCTGAAGAGGGTTTTGGGATGTTTGGGGAGGAAATGGGATAATTTGGTGATAGTCTGGAAATGGTTCAGGATGGTCTGCAGTTAGTTGGTGGCCCAAATGTCCTATGAAGTACATTAATTACAGCTGTGATTGCAATAATGAAACACCTTGGAGAGCAGACCTCATGCAAAGGTCAAAAGTTAATAGTGATGCAGACAGCTCACCATAACTAAACAGTGGCTATGATCAAATTACATTTTAATTTGAGTTATAAAACAAGTTGAGTTATAACACAGGAGCTTTTGTTCTTAATTACTCACCCCATCCCAAGACGTAGTACCAGAACAGCTGTTGTTCGCCTACAAAGACGGCCACGATAATGAGAGTATGGAGATAAATGCCTTCACACAGCATCCAGAAGTAGTTGGACGCAACTGTATACTGGTTGATCACATATAGGACCTTACAACTGATCTGGGGACATAAAGTAGACACATACATGTATTTAGATGAAGGATAAGAAGTTTGAAAAGTTAAGGCAGCCAAATTTTGCTATCTATACAGGTTTGAAGCTAAAGCACTTTAAAGGTACAGTAGGCCTAAAGGACAATGGCAGACACAAGACAGTATAACATGCCAGGGATCCATCTCACAAAGTAGGCTTTAATGCATTGTGAGCAATATAAACCTGTATTTTGGTCTCACAAAGGTGGTAACATAGGGAAAAGCTCGATATTTCTACGTGTCATTAGTTCGACTAAGGGTTAGGGTTAGGGTTAGGTTTTGGCATAGTTTTACTGAGGTTAGGGTTTGGTTTAGGTTTAGGCATAGTGGTTAACATTCACCAAGGTTAGCATTCATCAGTGTCGGCAGGTTAGCATTCACCACCGTCAAACTAATGGACGTCGAACAAATGTTACGTCGCAATATCGACACACGTAACGTAACGTAAGTGGCACGCCTAGCCTGCTCCGGGGCAGGTTAGGTTATGTTCAGGACTCAGGACATGAAGCAGCTCACTTCTCACGGAACACATCACATGTGTGTTCAGTGGTGTCGCACCAAATTCTGGGCCCTGGGTACAAGGAACGCATTATGTATTATTTTGTGCTTTTTAACCATTGAAAAATAGCAGATATATAAGCTCACAGCGCGGCACCGAGTGCCGCGCTGAAGGACCCCCAAAATGATATATATTTGGCCACGCACCCCCATCTCAAAATATTTAGTTCCAGGGACCCCCCAGAAGCAAAATTTGAGTTACAAATGTTCACTTAAAAAACACATACTGTATATTCAAAGATTTGCACACATTTGTACACTTGTATATCTGCTATTTTTCAATAGCTAAAGTATAAAATATTTAAGGCCTCTCCACCTTGGGTCCTAGTAATTCAGTCACACTTTTCCCCCCCTTGTGACGCCCCTGTGTGTGTTGTGTGAGCTTGTAGACAGGGGCATCATTTGGGTGCATCACGTTTTTTTGCCACCTACTACTTTTTCTGAAATGATGCCTGTGCTTGTTGCCTATAACAACGTGCCCAAAGTAGGGATGCCAGTTTGAAAGTTATTACAAATTGGGACAAGTCGGCTGCATAACTGCTGATACCGATGTTGTTACAAATGACAACTAATGGCCGACATATCGGTCGTGCTCTCTAGTCATATGATCACCTGATTGTTAGGTGTTTTGCAGCTGAATGTTAGTCGCTAAGACTCACAGGATTGCTGACCAACATTTGCTGGTTGCTGGCCACAGCAGAGAGCCATATGACCGTGAAGACAGAACTTAAGATGAAGGAGAGGAACATGTTCTTGTGGATGGAGATCCTCTGGCAGCTAAGAGTCCTGAGATAGAGAAAGAGAGAGAGGGGGGGTACACCAAATACACCATTTAACCACTTATACCTATTTCATACTTTTTTTATATTTAAAAAAAATAGTTAAAATAGCTGATCTACTACCTTAAAACCCTATATTATTGCTTCCAGATCCCCTCCCTAAGCGACCAGCAGGAGTCACTAGAGTGCAGTGACAAGGACAGGGTCCCTTTCCTGACAGCTTTGAACTTGATGGTTGTGTTCCTTGGAGGTGAGTGGTTTACACCAGGGTTTCTTAACTCAGTTAGCGCCGGGCGACTTTACGAGCGACTAGTTCACTATGGCGTTTGGTGCCGAGCGACTCGGAGCGACTTTTATATAAAAGCATTGTTTAAGCTTTTAATATGTGTTTATAGACGGAGCGAAATGGTTAGCTTACCTCAGCTAATGTCCACACGTAAACCGTGAAAAAAAAGGATACGATTATGACGTCACCTTTAAACCAGGGCTTCCTGTTGACAACAGGCCTCTGCTAGCGTTAGCCTCAATGCAACCATCCGACCCTCACGTAGCTTCACTAGGTCGGATTTTGATTCTGAAACTTTCTGTGTGGCATCTATATACGTCCCGATGCCCATACCAATGGTGGTTTGAGACAATCAAGCACGAATTGAACAGTATTGAGCTGAAATGGTGACCGGCGGCCCGTCCATGTTAAGTCAATGAGGACCAAGTCAGCGTCTCATCCTGTTATGTGGATTTAAACAGGCTTAACATGGGACCATGTCAGTGTATGGTGTATGGTGGTCTCTAGTGGTCATCTGGTGGTATGGTATGCTGAACGTGCATTCGTTAAGGTGGTCTGGTTAAGGTGGTCTGGGGGGATACAAAATAGCTATTTCCTGGCGTTATAAGCGCACATTCATATTCATATTTTGGAAATCTGGCCCTGTATGGGTTAAAGTGGCTGGCCTGGCACCCTAGGGTGCCGTGACTCCAGTCCAGCGGTTCCACAGAATACTTTGATGATATTTGGAATTCATCAATATCACACATTTCAGTTAAACCACATAGGCCCTGTATGCTTAGTAAAACAGACCTTGATTTGCACTGTACTTGAGTTCTTTTTTCCGTCTACACCACTCCCTTCAACAAGAATAGCAGATCTACAAGCTCACAACGCATCACAATGTGACGCGTACAGCACCTTTTTAAAAAATATATATACAGTATATAACTCATCAAAAGTCCTGACCAGGAGTGTGACAAATATATGATCAGAAAATGATGCTTTTATTCACAGTGAGAAAAATCTACCTAAATAAATCACTGTTACATCGCTGCGTAATATTCAAGTGCAGAGTGGTCGTGACACAAACAGCGGTTTAAATTGATGCAATTGCACAAAATAAAACACTAAATAAAAATGTACGGATCTGAAGAAGGAATATGATGGCTGAACAAGAGCCTCCAACTCACTTGAAGTAGGAGAAGATGAGCAGGGAGATGACGAGCGACACGATGGACAGACCTTGTCCCACCATGGCAAGATAGTACAGACTGTAGGCAAACTGCAGAAGACACACACACACACACAGACCATCGGATACGGACAACTGACAAACAGACATCTATCTCATCGTCAGCCACACCAAAGAAGAATTTGTGGTCAACAGATAACAAAACTTCACAACAATCCTGTACACATCAATCAGTGCTACAGTATATTGTTACTGTCAGGCAGAAACCTTGTATGTAAAATGTGTATGTTTTTTAGTAAAGCCCTGCTAGATCATACAAGACTGTCACACAGGACTAGTGAGAATAGCAAATGTACAAGCACACATGTGTGCTTGTAGATCAGCTATTTTCACTATTTTATAAATACAAAACGAACGGTTTTCGACATACACCCGACAACAACAATATGCATTTTTATAAAAGTGGCTATTATTGCAGAGGTGTGTTGCGGGTAAAAGAAAATGACAATGCACATATAGTATATAACTCTGTGTCATCAGATGTTTCATTTTGTTGAATGTAATCATCATGTGAACATGGAGCATCCTAACAAATAAACTGAGAGTGATTCAGGTTTACCTTACGTTTCTCTTTGGTGTAGGCCTCACACTGGGTGTAGTTGGACCACACTCTGTTGCTCTCTGGGTGGTGGAACCACTGACCATCAGGATTACACACTTTGGTCACCTTCTCTGTGGAAGATGAAGAAGTGGGGACACTTTTAAACTTCCAATTAACCACTCAAAACATTATAGTTGCATGAGGGTGCGAGTGTGTGTGCATGGGTGCGTGTGTGCGTGTGTGCGTGTGTGTGTGTGCGTGCACATAATGAATTCACCTTCGGGGTCAAAATCTTGAAAGTATCCAGGACACATTTGCATGACGGTTCCTGGAGCAGTGTCCCCCCAGCACAGCCAACCATCCCATGTACGGTTGCAGAATGTTCCTGCGGGGAATAGGCACAGTAATCAGGGCATCACATTATTACTTGGATCTGTCCCATTTCCCATATTTCCTCCTAATTGGCTACCATTGCCTTCTAAAGTTTGTGTATGCGACCTGGCGGTCGCTTATCTCCCAATTAGGGAGTCTTACTGATTGAGTAGGGTCTGGAGGGGGGAGTGTCAAACACATGAATGGGACTTCTAGCTTGAACCCCAGTGTCCCTCATATCGGGGGAACATTCAGCAAAAATAGCAGATCTACAAGCTCACATACTCGAAAACGTACTGTAACTACAGTAGTACTTGCAACTCAGGTTTAAGTGGCACAAAATACAGCACCAGCGGCTGAATCTCAGACTTAGCCTACTATAAGTGCTAAACACAACATATTATGTCAGAATTCATGTATAGTCCTATGCCACCACTGCCACCGGTATAGGTGTTAATTTGCACTTGAGCCAGTCACTTGACTCTTGACTCACAGCGTTCTTCTTCTTCTTCTTGGCGTTTTATGGCGGTTGGCATAACTCACAGCGTTATATGGCCAATGTACTCTTTATAATGCACAGGCATTGCAGCACTTGACTGGTGATTGAGGAGCGTCATTAATAGCTGTCTCTCCTCGGGTCAAGAGTGGAAAGAAAAGACAAACTTATTGAGATGAATGTAGAAACATCAATCTGTAGGCTTGGTTGAGTATGGGTTTATAAAAGATTCAGAATTCATACTTTGATTTTGTTGCTACAAATGATATGCTGTTGTTCCTGTTTTTGGAGCCGTGGGCGGAGCCCATGGTCTCCCTCTGAGTGGCAATGTGTGTCCTGTCTCACCAGTGAGAAATGTCCCGTTGAGTTCGAACAGTACCTTTTATGACCACACATGTTAAGGGAGGGGCGCTGTTTTCAGGCCAGGCACACACACGCACACACACACACAGGGGGGAACACATAGAATCAAAAACATAGATCTGGAAGTGCTCAATTTCACGGCTCCACTTCGAACCAAGGTTTGATTTTTACATATACGTATCAGTGCTATTTTCCTCCTATTTTCCTATTGCATGATTAGACTTGTGAACTTGTATATCTGCCATTTGCAACAAAGAGACTTAGAGCTATATTTTCGTCCATGCCTCACCCCTTATGCCTAAACTTCTTTGCCTTTTTTAACTATTTTGAAAAACATTTTTAAATACTTAAAGTAGCCGTACATCGAAACTGTGTGAGATTTTAGATCATCTATTTGAGATTTTTATATATATCTTTCAAAATAGTAAAAAAATTGGGTAATGCATGGACGAAAATAGGGGCCTTAGTGGAGAGGGGGGAAAGGAGGGGACCAAGTAAAGATCCCTGGGGAACATCAGTCAACGAAAGCATGGGGTTTAAGTGGTTAAGCAATATTATTTTTTTTGTCTTATGGGTCCATCATATATTAAAGTACATTTGAGTCCAGAGCCCAGTCTTTAAATGTCACTGTTTTTTGCGTAGCCAGACAACTATTCCACAATCTCCGAATGCTATATAGAGTCTAGAACTACAGCTCCTGAACGGCGAGTAATGGAAGCTGGCATTTCCATACAAGAAAATATATTTTAAAATGTCATCTCTGATAAGCAGCAAGCTAAATATGCTTAGATGATTTTTGTTTATATAGTGATAAATGTGTGAGATGTGAGACGGAAACGGAAGTGAGGAGGAGGCTTCATTTCCGCTTTAACCGGTTAATCATCATTCTTCTTACGTTATTCCAGACTGTATGACGGGAGCATTTGCAAATCGCAGAGTCAACAGTCTGGCCATGCGAGACTAGGATAAGATTCAATACTTGTTGTTTTAAACTAAGGTTAATAGTGAAAACAGTGTTTCTTAAATGCCCTCTGTCGTGGTGAATCATAAGAATGATCCGTTGAAAATCTGGCGTAGTTAACAACTGTGCTGCCTGCTTTTACACAGCTGTCCAGCTTGAATTCAAACAAAGCATGTCAACAATACACGGAAACCTGGCAGTGGCACGTTGTGCAGTGGCATGTTGGGAAATAGAGCACAAAATAACATTTCAAAGGCAGTTATTTACTGAGCAGCAGAAACGAGACAAAGAACATGCTTCCCTTCTTTCAGAGCAGAGAAAAACTCACTTCCTGTGTGTGTGTGTGTCTCTCTCTCTCCCGCACTTTTTCTCTGCCTCTGTCTTGACACTCTGAATGAGCATGATGCATTGTTGCGACCGTAGGGAACTACTTACTGTAGAAACCTCCACCGGCTGTCCGTGGCTGAGTCAGTCAGTCAGTCCGTCACACTTTTGCCCTGCTCATATCTCCACAACCGTTGCCCCCATCCATGCCAAATTTTGCACACACACTCCTTGACTGCCATACTACAACCTCCAAGGACCCCCGGAGCCCCAGGGACCCCCGGGTCCCTGGGGGACCCCCAGATGTAAAAAATGACCAAATGTGCTCACACGTCACACTTTTTCCCTGCTTATATCTCCGCACCCGTTGACCCGATCCATGCCAGATTTTACACACACACTCCTTGCCTGCCAAACTACAACCTCCAAGGACCCCCGGAGCCCCAGGGACCCCCAGGTCCCTGGGGGACCCCCAGATGTAAAAAATGACCAAATGTGCAAAAATGACCAAATGACCACCCCAACGGGGCTGCTCACGGGGAATTCCCGGGGACCACCGACTCCTGGTGCTCCAGAACGGATGCAAAAGTGGTGGCGCCCCCAGTGGAGGACCCCCTGCCACTGCAGCGCACATAAAATGCCGTAACTCGGGCTAGGAGCGTCCGGGAGAGCCGGGGCCGGTACCTATTCGTCCGCCAAGGCAACGCGGAGACCCCACCCCTCATTTCTCACATGGCCCTATTCTAGCGCCACCTTCAGGCCGATTTTTAAAACACATTTTTGGACACTGCTCCTACAGTTTTTGCCCTAAAATCACGATTATCACTACACAGCATGTCTACACTCATGTCATCAACATGGATCAGGAAGATTTTGGAAAAACAATTTTTTGCCCTATTTGTGGAGATAAGCCACCTACGGTCGCTTATCTCCCGATTAGGGAGTCTTACTGGTACATATATCGTCACTGTCGGGCAGAAACCAAGTTTCCAAGTTTCAAATGTGTACGTTTTTTCACTAAGCAAAGCCCTGCTTCATCATACAAGGCCGTTGCACAAAATAGTGATCTACAGCCGATCTACAAGCACACAACGCCTCGTGGTGCGAGGCGTTGTGTGCTTGTAGATCGGCTGTTTTCACTAGTTTAGTTCATTTTTTAAATGATAAATACAAAACGAACGCTTTTGGACATACAAGGTTTCCACCCGACAACGACGATATATACTGTATGTACCTGAAGGTTCTATTTGTGTGTTATATATTCACATGGCAAAAGGTACTCCTACTTGTGCCCACAGGTCTTTCTGCACTCTGTGCAAATACATATTTGGCATAGTGACTGTGAGTGTGTATGAAAGAGAGAAACAGACAGAGAGACAGAGAAGAGGAGAGACAAACAGACAGACAGACAGAGAGACTGAAAAGAGAGACAAAGAGAACAATGAGAGATAGAGATAGACTGACAGAAACAGAAGCGCCATGTATTTGTACAGTACTTTGTAATACTTTATTAGACGATCTACACGTCTTGAACTTGGATATCTCCTATTTAAGCAGTTTTGGGACACCCCACTGGACCTTAAATATTGCCACTGACTACGGGCATGATTCCATTATGGATGATATCTGTGTACACTGTACAGATTTATAAAGTACAGATTTGATAGCTTGTGCTCTAGTGCAGTGGTTCTGAAACGTTACAGGCCACAACCTCACAAAATAATCACAACCCCCACCCTGAAAAGCATGGAATTGAGGAGTTGAGGCATTAAATTAAATTAACCTGGTTAAAAAGATAAATGTATAGTATAGTTTTGTTTTTTCAGGGGTAATAAAAATGTCTTAAAAGTCATTGAATTGTCAAATTAGAAATGTGCAAGATACCCTGTATACACTTACTGTATGTTGGTTTGTTTACTGTTAAGTGAGAAAACAATGTTGCACATTAAAGGGATAGTTCACCCAAAAATACTTTTTTTTCTCTATCAATTACTCACCACATGAAGACTTGAATTCATGGATTTTTTTTGTCGCATTCCTAAGCCAACAATTTGATGCCCTGCAGTGGTTCCATATGGAGACACAAAGAGTCTCCTCAAATTATTGGCTTAGGAATGTGACAACAACTAAACAATATACATGAATTCAAGTCTCCACGGGATGAGTAATCAATAGAAAATAAGTCATTTTGGCAGTGAACTATCCCTTTAAGCAAATCATCTGGGGAACCCCCAAAATCATCTGGGGGGTTCTGGGAACCCCCAAACATATCTCTAGAGAACGTGGCATACTGTGCATGATTCATGGATTTGACATGAGGAAAAACAACATCCGGTCGTGATTTCTATTCTAGGGGACAGCAATAGCCTGGATGGAATTATACTCTGCAGTATGAGGGTGTGAGTCGCTTGCCAGAAATAACACATCTACAAGCTAGCAACACATTGCAGATAGTGTAGATCTGTTCTTCGGCAAGCGTTACTTAGGAATATGAATTAAGCTTGAATTAGCTTACAAGTCCCAGGAGCCTGATGAAGAGTGTCCAGTCTGGGAGGGAGAGCTGGGCCATTCAAAATGTTATCTTATCACCATTTTTACGGGTCAAACATTAATAAGCCATTGTGTAATTTCTTCTCTTCACTTCCTTAATGGCACATTTAAACAATGTATTTCCACATACATAAGTATTTTATGTACTGCAATCAGATATGGGAATAACTGGTTTAAGCAGTCACTTTTTTTACTCTGTTTTTTTGTTTTTTTCTTCTACTTTTTTCTTTTTTTTCTGAGATAATGCCTCTGCCCACAGCTACCATTGAGAGGTCATGTCCTTAGTATTGTTTTCTCAGGATTTTGACTTGAGTCACAGTTCCTCCTATTTTGCCTATACTTCCCATGAATCTATAACCGTTGCTTTCAACGTTTTGGGAGGAGTATGAGGGAGACCTAAGGTCGCGCGTTTGGCTGGAGAGGCTAAGCTTGCATTAAGCATGCCTCATAAACTTCCTCTCCTTTCCTGTAATCTCAGCCTGTTGCTGTTGGTTTGCCTTATAATCAAACATTCAGTAAGGCTGAATTATTAATACTTCAGTTTGTAATGTTTACGCGAGGGAGTGATGAATCTGTGTTAAACTCTTGTGTCACCATAGTAACCGGGCTAAATATTGGTTTAATATTGTTAGACTTCCATGCTAGGCTTAATACCAGAACTATAAATGACATTACATGTTTTTATTTCCTTGAGTAATGCAACAGTCATTGATGTTAGAGTTCAGACGTATTGCTTTGAGCATATAAGGTCATAAGCCAGATATAGTTCATTTAGCTATTAGTGATTATGTGCTGATTATTAAGCAACCATTACATTGTTCGTTTTCTAGACCACACACACACACACACCCCATATTCCCCATATCCTGTCAGTCTACTGTAGCCTATTCCAGTGGGTCTGGACCTGTGGGTCGGGACCCCCAGGGAGGTCCCCAAATTATTTCGGGGGGTCCCCAGATGATTAACTAAATGTGCAACATTGTTTTCTCACTCAACAGTAAACAAACCAACATAAAGTTTAAGTGTATCCACCTCTTTCCGCGGGAGTTTGCTGGAGGCGACTGGAGATTATTTGGACCACACTTCCGGTTTAACAGCAGACATACAAGCTCACGTCGCGTCGCAGATGCAGCCTGTTGTGAGCTTGTAAATCACACTCGGCTGCGACGCCGGAAGCTCAGTACAGCGTCTGCGCAATGCACTATGGGGCGTTGGAAACTCGTGGATAGAGCAGCACTATTCAACCTGCGGCCCGTGGGCCGCACACGGCCCCTGTGGCATGTCTATGCGGCCCGTCATGGTCATCATTTTGTTATACTTTCAGTGTGGACAAATAATTTCTGATGTCATTTTTCAGTTCTCTCCGAAACATTTTTTTGTTTTGTTTTATACAAGACTTTTTTTGACTTTTTTGTTATTTTGTTTGTTCCAAAAGAAGAAACTTCATCATTTCATCATTAATCATTCCATGACAATCGTTTTGTTCAATGAGGTTTGGCCTTGGCTGTTATCTGTGTGTTTCCTTAATTTTTAGACTAGTCATGTAGTGTGTTACAAAATCATTCTCTAAACGTCTAAAATAGGACCATACTTTTTAACCCTAACCCTTGGACTTTTGGTATTTTGCTGAGTGACCCCTGAACCATCTTAAGTTGAGTAGCCCTGGTATAGAGGGTATATGCACATCTCTAAAGTGACAATCTAAGGACTTTTTAATACCTCTAAAATGACAAATTAAACATTGGACAAACTGTCAAATATTAGAGGCAGACATTGTGAAAATAGCCGATCTACATGCTCACATACGGGCTGGTGGGGTAAGGGCTTGAAAGAATCACACCTGTGCGCGTGGTATCAAACACGACACACTGACTCTTCTCCCTCCTAGCCGATGACCTCTGTGCTAAATGTTTAAGCCATTAAGACATGAGGCTGATTCTACAAATGCCTTCTACTGTAAATCAGAGGTTCTCTAACTTTTTTCGTAATTCCAAACTATCCAACATTCTTCAAACACTTTCAAGATTTGATCAGAGATCAGTATTTTGATTCTGTGTTTTAATGGGAGCCAGTGAAGGTCGTGGAGGACTGGGGGTGATGTGGTCTCTGGATCGGCTTTGGGTGAGGAGGCTTCACGCCGCGTTGTGAGCTTGTTGACTGGCTATATTACTTCTGAAACATTTGTTTTCTAATTTATGGAATTTCTCAAGATTTATTTTATTTATTCATAAAATCATTGAATTTGTTGTTTAATTCCTTCCTTTTTTGGGGGAATGTTTTTGGAAAATGTTTTGAAATAAAGAATAATTCAATACAAAATGTAGAAAACAAAAAAAATAAAGGGACCCATAAAAAGCTGCCCAAGACCCACAAATGGGTCCCGACCCAGTGTTTGGGAACCAGTGCTATAGAAATATTGTGTATGTACCTGTAAATGTTTCTTCTCACCTTCTTGTGAGCGTGGGGGGTCGTGGATTATCTTCAGGTAGCACTCAAACTGAGCAGCCAGGATCTGCTCTCTGGAGTGCCCCAGAAAGCTGGACACGTTGTCACTGGACTCGTCCATCATCATCTCCACATCGTCTCCCTGGGAACCCTGGGTAATGGAGTTGCACGTTCTTTGACCTTGCTGTTGTTACAGGGGCAAGGAACTACAACTCGCTGAGACAGATACTCACTCAGAAACACAGACAAACACACACGCACGCACGCACGCACGCACGCACACACATGTGCACACACGTGCACACAAACACACACACACGCACACACAGTACTCACTGACCTTAGTGCCCAGCAGCAGTACGGCCAGGAGTGACGATGTGAAGGTCGTCCACATGATTCTGAAGTGAAAAAAAGACCAACATGTCTGCTTAGCATCGTCTCTGCTACTGGCACTGTAGACGCACTGTAACAACAGACACTAGCTGAGACATAGGAGATAGCAGAACCTGATCGGCAGAGAGAGAGAGAGAGAGAGAGAGAGAGAGAGAGAGAGAGAGAGAGAGAGAGAGAGCGAGAGGATGACCTGAAGAGTGGGGGGGGGGATTTGCTGGTATAGGATGGAGAGGATATCCGTATCTGTACCTCTGCTTTTGATACTGTATCCCCCTTCTGGGACATTCATTGATATGGTTTCAGTGTGGATATGTTTCATTCCTGCTTCTGGACAGAGTGAATTAAATGCATGCATTATACGGTATTTTGGTGAAATGTATGATGTTTGATGTTTTATAATATTGCAATCTAACAGTCTAATCAAAAATGAATGCTAACCACATTAATCCTGCATGGCATCCCTATTCTGGGCAGGTGTTCAGGAATTTCTCATTTTCGATTACTTTTTAAAGTAACAATTAGCTGATCTACAGGCGCACGTGCACCATTATTTGTCACATGACAAAGTATAGGGCTAATAGGCCCTGTTCCCCTAATGGAACCCTGGTTATAAAGTAGTTTCCAAGAAATGCAGAGAAAGAATCAAGTCCGCTATGGAACCACATTTGCTACCAGTAAGACTCCCTAATCGGGAGATAAGCGACCGTAGGTCACTTATCTCCACAAATAGGGCAAACATTTGTTTTTCCAAAATCTTCCTGATCCATGTTGATGACATGAGTGTAGACATACTGTCTAGTGATTTTCGTGATTTTAGGGCAAAATCTGTAGGAGCAGTGTCCAAAAATGTGTTTTTAAAAATCGGCCTGCAGGTGGCGCTATATGGGACAGATTCATGTTGATGGGATGAGTGTAGACATACTGTGTACCGATTTGCGTGATTTTAGGGCAAAGATTTTAGGAGCAGTGTCCAAAAATGTGTTTTGCAAGAATCGGCCTCATGGTGGCGCTAGAAGAGGGCCATGTGAGAAATGAGGGGTGGGGTGTCCGCGCTGGCAAGGCAGACGAATAGGTACCGGCCCCGGCTGTCCCGGTCGCTCCTAGCCGGAGTTACGGCATTTTATGTGAGCTGCAGTGTAGGGGGTCCTCCACTGGGGGCGCCACCACTTTTGCATCCGTTCTGGAGCACCAGGAGTCGGTGGTCCCCGGGAATTCCCCGTGAGCAGCCCCGTTGGGGTGGTCATTTGGTCAGTTTAGCACATTTGGTAATCTTTTACATCTGGGGGTCCCCCAGGGACCTGGGGGTCCCTCGAGCTCCGGGGGTCCTTGGAGGTTGTAGTTTGGCAGGCAAGGAACGTGTGTGCAAAATTTGGCATGGATCGGGGCAACGGTTGCGGAGATATGAGCAGGGCAAGAGTGTGACGTGTGAGGTGTGACAGACAGACGGACGGACGGACGGACGGAGTTACACTTTGTGGAGGTTTTGATAGTAAATGCGACCTACGGTCGCAACAAAAGGTGAATACTTTACAGCTGCATATATTGAGTGATACATTAATTTACACTTAAAGCTATACTGTGTAAGTTGCTCAACTAGTGGTCAGTAGCGTCCGCGTCTTTCGGCCGTTTTTCGCCACGGACCGGGCCTCACACCCGCGCGTCACCCCCGCGTCTGCCTCCACCTCGCCGAGATCTATCTTTAGAGGGGTCCCTGGTTCCTGTGCGTTCAGGCATTCCGGAGAAACGGAGTGTTTCACCCGAGTATAGATAGAGACACACAGGCACCTACAAATATGGCCGCCCTATTGTGATAGCTAGCGACCCCACTTCAAGATGCGCTGTGATTGGCCGGCAGTGTATAACCCTCGCTGTGATTGGCCGGTAGTGTATGATGACGTAATTTTTGCGCGAAAACCGGACCCCGGTCAGGATCATAGAAAACATATAAAGAGAAGGCTTCAGAAGCTGAAAATAACGGAGTGGGTGTTCTAAAACTTTAGCGATTTAAGAGTTAGGACAATTTTAAGATTTGTTTTATAAAAAAAGTTACATGGTATAACTTTAATTAATTGTGCCTAGAGAGTAAACTAATATGGAGAATGTATTTTAACCCTAACCCAAACAATATGCCCTAAAACATACCATAAATACATAGAGGAAAGGAGCATGATAAGCAAAGATATGGAGGTCTGCGTGCAACACAAATTTGGGACCGATTGTTCCAGCGGTTTGCTAAATTAGCCTCGGACAGTCACACACCCACAGACACACTCACAGATGAATGCTTTTCAACTGATAAACGTGTTGCAACATGTTTGCAGTATAGCAGTAACTGATTGTACTGTAAGTCCTAAATGGAGCACATTTACTTCTTTGTATCCATATTTTGTCATTTCCTAGATTCATTCAAAATACATGCAAATAGATACAGTATTTACAACTTGGCAATGTCGAGCCGCCACTGTCATGTTTGTGTGTGTGTGTGTGTGTGTGTGTGTGCGTGCGTGTGTGTGTTTATGTGACAGTGTGTTTTCTCAAGAAGGACAGGAAGTTCACCCTTCAACAGAGGGTCTATGGCACCACAGTCACTCCTCTGCTGGGTCACAGAAGCATGCATCCATTATCACAGCAGGCAGCGCAGGGCCGGATTAACCCTTTGTGGTGCCCTGGGCAATGACTAGGGTTCGGTGCACTACTGTAGGTAATTGCTGGAAAATGTTCGATTCATCAGCGCGGTGAAGGGTGCAGCTGACACATTTCGCTACGGATTTAACACTGTTTCAGCAGCAACGCTGTATTTCGGTGCCGTTACTTGATGTAGGCCGTGCTTTCTTTTTTGGCAGCCATTTGGTAAAAATGCTTTCTCAACTTATTTTCTAATCTTTTTTATCTTTTGTCTTTCACGTCAACAGCAAAAGTCAACAAACTTCAGATGTAATTATCATCATTAACAATCCAATATAGAAAGCTGAATCAAAATTCAGAGAATGCTACAATCTTTCACTGACAAGATTTGTCAGGGAGTGAAAAGCCACAGTGGTGAACAGTGTGATATAGCAAGGCATTTGGCAAGAACTTGGCACCACCTAACTAAGTGAAAGTTGCCCCTTTGTGCTTCAACAATAATGTTGGTTGGCTCTGTACTGTAGTCATCAACAGTATCCTACTGTCTATTAATACTGGCTCCAAGAGTGGCTTACTCTGCTACACCAGTGGCAGTCAAAACCACAACAAGTTTGAATTCAAGGACAATACTTCAGAGAATCATGACAATATTTAGACATCGGAGGAAGAGTGGAAAATGCAACTAAGAGAGAACGAAAAACCTACCTTCCTTCTCCCTCTTTCCTCCCATTCCTTTTATGTCCTTTCTTTTTCTTTCACTCTGTTACATTAATTCCTCATTTTGTTATTATCTCTAGGCAGAGGCGCCCGGTTGTCTCTAGCTTTTTTAGCAGCCTACTGCCAGTGGCTCTGTGGCTATGAAACCACTTGCCACGTGGTTAGGCTTCATCTGGAACAGTCCATGGACTAATGCCTATCTGTCTCTGAGTCATTGTGTCATGTGAATGCTAGAAAAAAAAACATAATGTACCGGTATACAGAGAGAATGAGCAAACATGAGAAGCAAAGATATTGAGGCAGACGTTAGACAATAGGCTATACCGCTGGAAAGTAATTCATCTACCTTAACTCAACATTTCTAATCAATTTAATAATTAGTTTCTGTTGCAACAGTATATTTAAGCCACAAGGATGGAACACCGGGGCAACTCTGCTTACTGCATGGCAATTCATAATAGTCCAAGAAACATCCATGATGGGGAGCGTGTCGATATTGCGACATAGCATCTGTTCGACAGTCCATTCTTTCGACACAAGTGAGGGGAAATCTCGCTTTTGCGAACGCCCATCATTTCGACCGGAGGGTTAGCGACTCGCTCCACAGAGGTTAAGGTTAGGGTGTCTTCGCGCGCGTGCAAAACGTCATGTTACCATACCTTACCAACAGGCATGATGACTTTATTTCAAGAAGTACATTTTATTTTTTTCCCCGGTAGCCAAGGTATGGCAGCAGCTGCCATACCTTGCCATACCCAGTTGACGCCTCTGTGGATAAATGATGCAATGGAAACATCCCATCAAGCAGTCACAGCGTTTAGGGACAGATTAGGGGTGAGGAGGAGGCCTTTGGGCACAGCATTCATGGAGATTCCCCCCCACCCCCACCCACCGCCACCCTATTCAGGGCACCCAATTACATTCTCACATGACATACAGCTAAGGTTTTTACTGTCCCATTTTTAAATCAGCCCAAAGCTCATCATTACTGTATTTATGTTTGAACTGCTATTAACAGCTTTTCACTGCGACTCTAGAAATCAAACAAAAGCTTCTTACAATGTTACAACAAGCTATAAAGAATAAAGGGATGTTACTAGCGTTCAGACTTTCACTGGAATCATTCTCAACTTTGTCCATTCATAAAATACAATAAAACACTCGTTTTTATAGTTTACATCCTCGTATTTACTGTTGATACATTTGTACCCAGTATATGACTTAATTCATATATTAATTAGTGATACATGTATATTCATACACTGTTCATAGTCTGTACATTAAATGTATATATTGAATATAACATTTTTATATTCAATGAGAGACTGAATTATGTTAAATCATTCATTCAGAGATCAGTCAGATGTCTATTTTATTCTATTTGCGTTTTATTCGTGGTTTGGTTGTTGACTTTTTGAGTTTCACTCTTAATGTTGCTGTTATGACACCTGTATCTTCCCACAGAGATCAATAAAGACTTATTTTTTTTTCTTCTTCTTTAGTTTTTTGTCTCCAGACAAATGCAATGGATTCCTATTCAGGACATCCAAAACTGTCCCTCAGGGGTACGGGAACGAAAAGAGAACAAAAACTATGAGTGAAACATCTTTTTCTTTCCTTGTATTGTTTTCCTAAACACTACATGGATTAAAATGTGTCGAGATGCCATTTGGGGCCTAAGGACTTTCAAGGGCATCCCTGTGGAATATGGGAATGTAGACCACGATGGAAATAAACTCTCCAACTCTTTTGACAGATATCATGTACACAGATATCTGTACATACACGTGAAATAACTGTGAAAATGTTGTTTTGCTGGGGACCCCCCTTGAGGACCCTTGGGGTTTCTGGGACACCACTTTAAATTTATATTGATTTTGATCAACACTA